>NW_017803691.1:107273-113025 GCF_001625305.1 Branchiostoma belcheri | reverse complement strand
GCAGAAGGACTGCCTGGGGCCGGCTGCGACCTGCCTGATGTTATTCGGCAGGCCGGGAACAGGCCGGGGGGAGTCGATAGGTTGTTTGGAGATGACTCCCGTTCCAGCCTGTCCGCTGTAGCCGTCACCCCAGCAAAAGACGGCTCCTATAATCCAAAACAGGAAAGAAAATCAATCAGTCAAGAACGTTTTTAAAAAAATAGATACACAAAGGATAGCAGTCGCAGTCAGTGGTCATAGATATTAACTATCTTTACTCCTGGAAGCTGAACATTGATGATATCAGGTGTACGGCATACAATAGGTTTACGATACACGACAAGCACGTCTATCTCTCACGAGATGGAACAATAAACGATAAATTAGCGGCAGATAGTGAGTGTGAGCTTACCCGAGGAGCTGAGGGCAACAGCGTGGTCGTCCCCCAAGGCCACTTGTACCAGGTTCTTCTGGGAGAGGGCTTCCAACTTTCGGGACATCCAGATGGTCCGTGGGCCCTCTCCTATTGTTGTAAAAAAAGATGTGTATCAATGCTTCTGACTACTTTTCACACTCAATCTTCGTATGAACACAGGGAATTTTCTATTTAATAACTGATAGATATTGAGACAAAATAAAGTGACTTACCCAGCTGGTACAAGTGGTTGTTCCCACAGCCCCAGATGTCGTCTGCTGCGGTCAGTCCGATGGTGCTGTAAGTACCGCAGCAGACGTCAATGAACTGGGAGGCTGTGGTCCAGGGGGATGCGGTCAGGGACAACTCTGCAGTAAAACACGGAGAAAGTGAGGCGTTATTATATTTCACAACTTCTGCTTGGTTGTAAGAGAAGCCACCACATTTACAGGTTCAGAAAGTGAGGGATGCGACCATGAAGTCGTCTGTACTGGCAGATGATAAACATATCTACCCAGTGTACGAATGAAAGTCAATACACGTGTAATCATGCATCCCAGGAGATCACGGTACTCACCCCGAGATGATCTTTTCAGGGCACGTCGCTCCCTGACCCTGCCAAGTTGCCCTCGGTCCGCAGACCCGCAGGTGGCGATGGAATTGCCGACGAGGACTGCCAGATGGTGAGCACCAGCTGCGATCTTGGTCGCTGGTGCCCACAGGGGGACCTCCTGCAAGCGGGGCCCGATGTCGTGGAATACCCCGCCTGCGTCCTGTACAAAAGAGAGAGAAACACATGCAACCCTGTCAATATACATGTGCATATCAAAGCTCGTGGTATTCAAGCACAGTGGAAAGGGACTCCATCAGAAACTATAGCTAGTAAAACACGTGGTGCAACTCACCCTCAGCTGCCCTGCCCAGAACACGCGGCCCGAGGTGTCCAGGACAGCAGTAAAACTGTCGCCGCAGGACACCTGAGCCGCGACCATGGGTGGGCCAAGGGACACGGAGGCCACCGTCCGGCAGTCCTCTTCACCTGCGTTGGGCCTGGCCAATTCTCCCTCGTCGTTCAAGCCGCAAGCCAGAACTTCTCCCTCGGCAGTAAGAAATGCCGAGTGCAGACCGCCGGCGGCCACGTCCACGATGGTTTTACCAGGGGGTAAGACCACCGGGGTCGGCAGAATCCTCTCCTCTTCTTCCGCGATGCCAAGCCCAAGCTGGCCGCAGTCATCTTGACCAAATGCCATAGCCAGCCCGGCTGGCCGCGGTGTCAGATGAGGGGATTCGGAGAAGTCAGCCTGCGGCTCTGAAGGCCAGGCCCTGGGCTGCGGACCCGTCTTTTGAAGACCTGTTGATGAGTGAATTTAAAAAAAAAGATCAGCATTGCATTTAGTATTTCACAAAAGAGACAAAGTATCGTGAAATCATTCCTCAGTTGATTGATATCTTATGTACCGCAATCATTCCTCAGTAGACTGATTTGACTTTCACAGATCACATAAACTGCTTACGTCCGGGGGGGGGCGGATTTCGCTCGAGGTGTCCCCCCCCTGGCAGATCAGTATTACAAAAGGTAGGTAAGCGTCTATTTTCTGATTTAACAGGAAAACAGGCACCAAATTTATATGGTGGTATTAAGAACAGCATCTCACCAGTCAAAGCCATTATGGTTTCCACCTCGTCCTGGAGGCTGGTGCCCCGCCTCGCCCTCAGCTTGTCGAGCTGCACAAACACAAGAAAGTTTCTCTCTACATCTTCAGTCCATTTGAATAAATGATATGATGAGAACAAACAAATGTCAGGGAAAAGAACCCATGTATAAGAATGAAATATAATAACGGCGTCCAAGACAGCAGGCTACCATAGAAGACTTGTTGCGACATCAGGCTCCCCTTTCAGTTTGAGTGAAGAATTAGTGAAGAATTAGTAGTGAAGAAGTGAATTTCTGGCACTGCAATACAATTACATGTAAAAAAAAACTTCCTTAGTTGAGACACTCCCTCACATCATATTGGCAAACTTGGAGTGAATTTGAACCCGTATGTACTTACTAGATGATCCAGTCGTTACAGAAAAGTCTATTTTTACTCACGGTCGAGACGATGAGCACCGTCATGTCGATTTCCTCCTGCTCCCAGTCAGTCACGCCTGTAGCCTTCCTCCTGCGGTAGATGTATGTCTGTGGATACAATGATAATTTATTAGTGATACTTCCAGGTTAAGTTTCATGTTGACAGTTCAAACTTGTTTCACACAACAGAATTTACCATATTACTGCAACAAAACACAGATAAAGATGGCAGATGCGTGATGACGATAGTGAAGAATTCGACTTACCTTGACCTGGGCAGGAGACAGCCCGACCCCCACTGCTTCGTCCATCAGGGCAGACAGCCTGGAGCAGTGAGGATCAACCTTCATAAGGCCCCGATTCCAGAGTTCCTCTAACTTCTTGGTCTGCTCAGGCTTCATCTGTAGGAGATAAACACACAAGGGGTAGCACCATACTTGTTTTAGTAACAGAACAATACCTATGTATGTTCGTCAATGTTGCAAAAGATACGAAGTGACTTTCTGTGTTAGAAAACACAAATAACCCAAAAGAGCTTAAATCAATAAACTTGTTTTAACAGCACATTCTCACTGAAAACATGAAATGCTCAAGCCATTTGCCACATTGTACAATAATTGTTATTATAAGAAACTACTAGTATCTAGATTCTAAATTCATGTACCTAAATTATTAAAAGTATGCACTAGCAAAGAAATAAATGCTTCTCTATTTTACGTAAGACGTTGTCTATACATAGATGTACGTACCATAGAGGTTTTTGACGAACATGTAGAATAATTGCAATTTTAAAGTATGTGTAGTCTAGCGGACAAAATGTTGAGTATCAAAACTGTTCTTGAATCAGACAGGTGGCACTAGAAAAGTCTGGTCACATTCGTCCAACGATCGTCGCACGTCGGCGGTTGGTTTTATCACAGTGTATTTATTTTAAAAATCCCGCGGCATCAAAATCTACGACAAATGTGGCCGCCCCGGAGAATGAGAACTGTTGGTCGGAATATCCAGTTACTGTTAGCCGCGGCGACTCAGTTGCAGGGCAACAGTCAACAGTCGCGGAGCGGTGCATTTGGGCCAAATTGACAAACATGCGATCCTCCGTGCCGGAACACTTTGAGACGTTTGCACGTTCCTAGATTCCTAACAGCCTTACCTAGCGTGCCGGGGTGTTTTGCTCGTCAACCGGCCCCTGCACGACTCGTACCGCCACTATTTGCGATCGCTCCCCATGTATTCATAGGCCGAGTGGCCGCCATCTTGGTCAACAGCGCTGTGAATCAGCTACTTGCAAATGTGCTGCTACTTTTCTGATCAATAGAAATACATTATCAGAAAAGTAGCGGCAAATTCGCAGGCAACTGATTCCAATCAAAATGGCGGCCAACTGTTATGTTTACATGGGGAGCGATCGCAAATAGTGGCGGCACGACTCGTGCAGGGGCCGGTTGACGCCCCAAAAAAAACCGGCACGCTAAGAAAGGCTGTTAGGAATCTAGGGACGTACAAAACTTCGGTCTCAAAGTGTTCTGGCACGGAGGATCGATCATTTGGCCCAATGCACCGCTCCGAGAGTTGTTTAGGGCTATTAAATGTGAAAGACTGCAATCAAGAGAAGCCCTGCAAATTAACAGTCGCCGCGGCTACCAGTATATAATATGTATGTATGTGTGTATGTATGTATATACTTACAGTTTCCGTGTGTCTGTACTGTGTCGTCTGAAGCGCCAAGTGAAGACGTTGGTCTAATACATTCAAAAACAACAGATACGTTCTTCAAAATCCATAACGGTGTCATTCGAGACGATTCGTTCGAACAGGTGAAGTAAGAACATCTGTTCGAATTAACACCTGCCGAAGACAGGCCGTTACAAACAGTATGTTCTATAACGTTATGGAACATAACAGGGGGTTCTATAGATAAAATCAAAATGAAAACTTTGTACATAAACAAAACTTTAACATCATTTTCTGTTCATTACTCTGATCAAACCTGTTTTCAGTCTTTAAACGATTCTACCGTGAAGAATGTTTTAACGGTCTGTAAATTACACACATAACATTGCCATATTTCAGTGGGCACCGAAAGCTGTTCAAAGTTACAAAATGGCATCAGAAAAGTTCTAAGAATGCTCCCGGTCACAATAGTCGTACAATCGTCAAACGATCGCAGACTAGGGAATCATTCATTGGGCTAGTCGTGTGTACACGGTAGAAAAAGTGTCTTGCAACGAAAAAGGTTGTTTTACATTCTTGTCGGCGGGCGTTTTTCTCACAGTCTATTTAGAAATCCTACGACATCAAAATCGTACGACAACATACGACTAAAGTTACCGCAGTTAAAAATGAGAAGCATGCTTGATATGTCTAAACAATAAACACTCTACTTACGGTATTATAGTATTGTCTAGGGTCTCCTGCACACTCCGACGGTCCCGGCGTGACTGCTTGTACGGATGTTTGGTCACAGAATGAAACATTCAAAGTTAAGACCAACAGATGCGTTCGAACGTTCGAAGACCAACAGATACGATCCAGCCGGAAAGCCACGTACTGAATCGAACGCTTTTCGAACGAGTTTTCTTTGCAGAGGATATCACTCCGGCGTCCATAGCAACGCCGTTGCTAAGGACGACGTTTTCGCGGGCGGCGGGCTGAAATTTCATCTGAGTTGTTGACAGCTGATTACATCACCAGTTTCGGTCTTTTGGTCAAGATGGCGGTACGTATCAGACGTGTAATCATGTGCTCTCTGTACTAACCATATTTGAGGGGCATTCTATGAGTTCTAGTGTAGTTTTGTGATCAAACTCGGTGTGCAGTGAAATGAACAAAATGGCCGCCCTGGACTGATCTGAATTTTCGTCTCATTTGAATTTCGGGGGAAACCCGTTTCGCACTTGATTTTGCATATGACGATATGTGGATAAAATGTGCTGAACCTTTGGCTTTCTCCCATTATGAATATCCTGTTGGTGCGAAGTCTGCATATATTTGCAATTCCATGCCAACTGGGGGCACTTTTTTCTGCAATTTTATGGCTAAACCTCGTCGTTTGTCGTTTGACTTCATTTCGGTCAAATGTTGAATAATTTGCGTATATGTGCTTCATTTCTTGTAAACATCATGTTAGTGGTAAAATCGTTTCCGGTGAACTAATCTAGTCTAAGTTTAGACCCAGACTCTTAGTCGTTAGATCTTTACGAGGACAGATTGAATTCTAAATACTGTAGTTAATGTTGTAGTTGAGTCTGATCGATCACGAACTTTGTAAAAGAAATCATCCC
>NW_017803691.1:104906-107253 GCF_001625305.1 Branchiostoma belcheri | reverse complement strand
CTTTCAAATTACACACATAACATTGCCATATTTCAGTGGGCACCGAAAGCTGTTCAAAGTTACAAAATGGCATCAGAAAAGTTCTAAGAATGCTCCCGGTCACAATAGTCGTACAATCGTCAAACGATCGCAGACTAGGGAATCATTCATTGGGCTAGTCGTGTGTACACGGTAGAAAAAGTGTCTTGCAACGAAAAAGGTTGTTTTACATTCTTGTCGGCGGGCGTTTTTCTCACAGTCTATTTAGAAATCCTACGACATCAAAATCGTACGACAACATACGACTAAAGTTACCGCAGTTAAAAATGAGAAGCATGCTTGATATGTCTAAACAATAAACACTCTACTTACGGTATTACAGTATTGTCTAGGGTCTCCTGCACACTCCGACGGTCCCGGCGTGACTGCTTGTACGGATGTTTGGTCACAGAATGAAACATTCAAAGTTAAGACCAACAGATGCGTTCGAACGTTCGAAGACCAACAGATACGATCCACGTACTGAATCGAACGCTTTTCGAACGAGTTTTCTTTGCAGAGGATATCACTCCGGCGTCCATAGCAACGCCGTTGCTAAGGACGACGTTTTCGCGGGCGGCGGGCTGAAATTTCATCCGAGTTGTTGACAGCTGATTACATCACGACTTTCGGTCTTTTGGTCAAGATGGCGGTAGGTATCAGACGTGTATATCATGTGCTCTCTGTACTAATTATATGATCTGAATTTTCGTCTCATTTGAATTTGGGGGAAATCCTGGCATGCAACCCCCACCGATAGGTGACAGAATCTTCAGAAGGATGAAGGTGGTCACCTCAACAGAAAGAAGAAGAAGAAGAAGACCCGTTTCGCACTTGATTTTGCATATGACGATATGTGGATAAAATGTGTTGAACCTTTGGCTTTCTCCCATTATGAATATCCTGTTGGTGCGAAGTCTGCATATATTTGCAATTCCATGCCAACTGGGGTCACTTTTTTCTGCAATTTTATGGCTAAACATCGTCGTTTGTCGTTTGACTTCATTTCGGTCAAATGTTGAATAATTTGCGTATATGTGCTTCTTGTAAACATCATGATTGTGGTAAAATCATTTCCGATGAACTAATCTAGTCTAAGTTTAGACCCAGACTCTTAGTCGTTAGATCTTTACGAGGACAGATTGAATTCTAAATACTGTAGTTAATGTTGTAGTTGAGTCTGATCGATCACGAACTTTGTAAAAGAAATCATCCCTTCTGTGTGTGTTTGTGCAAGGAGACATTATCTATACACAGATATATAATGTCCTTGGTTTGTGCAAAAAATTCCCGCCAACTTTATCACGTGATGTCTGGTTGCCATACAAGAACAACAAAGTTGCATGACTGCTGCAAATTGTTACAATGTCTTGTCATAGTGTCTAAAGTTACACCAAGACAAGTATTGTACCTTCTATCTAGTGCTCGATGATATAAAAAAAACAGTGCACAATATACACGTTTATATGCAGCTTGTGACATTTGTAAAAATTATAAATGGTTGAGCATGTATATCATTGATTATTAAAATAAAGCTAACATTCATTTCAGTATTGAATTAGGAAAAAGATGTCAAGGGGAATTTTTATTTCTGTTTCAGATCATCCTAGGCTTCACCGACTGTAAAATTGGTAAGTATCTGGCAAACCATGTCAAACTCTCTCCTGGCATCTTTAAAAAATTAGTAGGAAAATTTAAAGAAAAAGTTCAAGGACAAAGTGGGAATGCACTCAGGTTATACAGTCACTTACTTTGATAACAGCCCCACTTGACACTTAACACTAAACAAGTACAACCAATACAGATATATAACTAAGAATAAAAGTGAGAACAAAATTGTGCTAGTGTTGAAGTTTGAGGAAGACCCTAGCCCCTAAAATCTGCCTCAAATAGCATTGCACCAGGTTTCTTGTAAGATTGGAGAAATGTTTTTTGAAAGTAAACCAACACTTCTTGTTGATGCCTGTGATCTTTATGTAGAAATGTTAACAAGTTAAAGAAAAGATTTGAATGTAAAAGTCAAAGTAATGTACTGATTATGACACACTCTACTGTGGTTGGACTTAAATGATTAAGGAAACTTTATTTTGGTTCACAAAAGTTCTAAAACCAAACATAGTTAATGTTATACTATAGTTATTGTGATATTATAGAATCCCTTCATTTAGCATTGTATTCTGCAAGAGTTAACTCTCCAAAATATGATCAAGAGTCTAGTTTTGCTTCTATGCTAAAAGGTTTAAAGGATAGTATCAATTCTGGCACCTGGCCATCCTTTTTATATATGAATACTATTATTCATCAAGAATCCTCCAAATTTATTCCATTT
>NW_017803691.1:89030-104886 GCF_001625305.1 Branchiostoma belcheri | reverse complement strand
GAGAGTTATTTCAGTGATTCTCATTAAACATTTGATTTCTGGGGTTTTGGATAAATTGACTTTGGAAGAGTTTGCATAGCTTGACAAAAGGTTCTTTTACTGTAACTTCAATATAGTAGACAACATAAATAGTGGTAGCCCGGGGCCCTATGCAGCTGTCACTGAAAGTCCCAGTGGGTGGAATCGGACTTCTATACAAGCTGTACAGTCCAAATCTAAATTACTTATTTCTTCTATGCCAAGTTCAACATTTCATTCTGAATATTTTAATTTACTCCATATTGATAAAAATTGGGAAATTCATGATGATTCAGAAAGACTTTTAACTAGTGAGGATCAGGATGTTAATTTCATAGATGACATTTACATAGGCAGCTTGTCTGCATTGAATAACATTTCAGATTCAGAATTCTCTGATGTTGATTAATGAGTGAATTGGGTTTAATTTGGTGTTATATCATTAATATTCTTAATGATTCTTTTTTATTCTTCCATCTTGCAGGTGAAAGCCATGCCCAACAGGATTGTCACCAGCAGGATACCAGGATGTTATATTTAGCTTGAGATTGTGGATATATATATAAGATGTATTATGTACAGAGATCTTAATTCCCATTTATTTTGTTTATTGTAATGTTAATACAATTTGGGAGCGTATTTAATATTCGATTCAGTATTCAATGTCTACTCTAACTTTCAAGCATGTGTTAAGTAATATATGTACTGTAAAAGATCTACAATGTAATGAGACTTTGATATCACAAGTATTTGATATCCCAATCCACAACAAAATGTACTACTTCGTTATTTGGTAATGAGATAAATGTTAAAGCAACCTTAATGGCTCTTTGGTAATTTTGTGTATAATTGATTAATCAATATAAAGGACAATTAACATGTATGTGAGAGAGATATGTTTAGGGATTTCCCAGCACTTTTAGAAATAAACAAATGCTACTGTGTAAAACTAGGGACATGAGGACCTGTTATCTTATTACAGTAAGCAGTACACATGGACTATACATGTAGATTGGATATAACAGATCCAGGATAAACTTACCAATAATCACAACATACAATGTACATGTTGCACTGCCCTGACTAGGGACCAGAATTGTTGGGTTATCTTCCATAGGCTACATTTTACTGAACCAGCAGGTGGATACATGTAACTTTTCTAAAGTAACTAAACCCAGTGTCATTCAAATCGAGAAAAACGGATACAATTATTATTCTTTGAATTACCCCAATCATAAATCAATGTGTGAGGTATTCTAGTTCTAATGGTCCGCTTGCTATAATTAATTTTTCAAAGGTCAGGAAGCTACGAGAGTATAATGTTTCCCCGCGTTTAGGCAGACGCTGCCAAGTTTCGAGTTTTCAGATCGGTCGTAGCTATCAAGGGACCAGAAACATATATTCTCAGTGCAAAATTAAAAGAACCTGTTTAGATATAAGATGAATTAACACCCAGTGTGGTCTAACTGAAAGAAGTTTAGACATAGATCGACAATAATTTAAATCTAGCGATGTACATGACATGTAGGAGAGGAGCGCGCTCCGTAGAACACACGTAGTTTAGACACCGGCGCGCCAGGGATGCGCGTTCTATTTGGTGTAAATTTCTGCCTTTTCCCGTAACAAGGCCTGACGGAATTTCGGGGGAAACCCGTTTCTCCCTCGAAATCGAAAGTAAGTCAACTACTATCAGAAAGTTTAAGATTTGCTCTTTCTCTTTCTCACCCAACAAATTTCCTCTTGGCGCGAAATCTGCATCAAGGCGAAAATACATGGGGAAATTGCACTAAAATTGCCTAATTTCAGGTCATGATATCGAAAGGAGAAAGGTACATTCTCGGCTCCAAAATTCATTGGGAGCAAATTAGGAAGTCTAAATATTATCAATAAGTTACAATAAAGAAGATATGTGATTGTATAATCCCGCGGTAAGCTTTCTTGTGAGGCGAGTCGACGCCCGGAGCCGTGGAACGGACTACTTTCTCTCGCGGAAGGAAAAGAGAAACACATAGAACTCTCGACGTGGCTTTCCGGCTGGATATTAAAAACGCTCGACTTCTCAGTCTCCAAGGTTACGAGATCGAGAACACGTGTCACCTGTTCGAACGGCACGTGGTGGCCACGTGGTGGCCACGTGCTGCTTCCGTTAGACATAAGGCCATGTCGATTTGATTACATGGATGACACGTCCGTTCATCGAAAGTAAATTTTTCGACCATACTGTAAGGGTTCCCAGATGATGCCATCTAGTCATCCATGTCATCAAGTTGTTCTGTTGTATCCGAGAGGGAACAAAAAGAAAGCATGGTAGACAACAACGTCATCTAGTCACAGCCTGACCTGGTAGTAAGTTGGTCGTCAGTTTCTTTTACATGACATCCTTGGTTGTGAACCACGAAAAAAGGAACACAATTACGATTTGTTTGTGCAAGCTTGTTTGAAGCTCCTTGGTGGTTGTCATGTTGTGAAATAGCACAATTATATGTGAACACTTCATACCTACGTATCATGATGTCGTATGTTACTGTGATTTTCCATTTTACACTTAGGTTATTAATTTTTCTCTGAAGTAAAACGTATTATACCTTGTATATCAATATCTACAAGGTCAGGGGATACTGTTAGATTCCTGTTGAATACAGTAATAAAAAAGAGATTTATTTCACGACAATTATACGTGGCACAATGTATCCGTGGCACAAGGTATGTCAGCGATATAGAACGTTGGACATACTAGTAGTACAAAAAGGAAAGAGTATTGAATGACCGTAGTTCCTAAATTTAAACATCATGAGTTTCGGCATTTTTTCTGATATAACATAAGTGGACCTATAGGTTGTGATGTCATGTTTTGTCACAATTCCTGTTTAAAAAGGCAACTCAACACTTGAAAATGTAGGAATCTTGTTTGTTTTCTGCCGGCCTTTTTTTTTCCGCCTGTATATTGATGCTGGATTTACTAGATACTGTAACCGTGAATATCCCATGGAGAACACACCGTTACCGGTACACCAGTTTGCTGTTGGACATAACCAATGGAGCTGGCACGACTTTGATATAGAAGGGACAGGTAGGTATTAATCAAGTTTTATTAATCAAGTGACGACAAAACCATTAATTTCCCTGGACATTTCTGTCGAATTTGAACGGTTTGGGGCCCCGAGAGGACACAGGTAGTACAGAGTCTGAGCGTTTATAAAGTTTTGTCACAAATTGTTCACCCCAGTAATACATGACACGGTAGCTGCCGTGTGCATGTATTTTGCCCATTTTGCCCACAGAAAATCGAAGATGAATTTCATTTTATCATGGAATGCTCTAGATATGATGTCCTACGTGATAAGCTATTCAAATTTCTCTCTTCAAATACGACAGATTTCAATAGACTTGTTGTAACAGATAGGTTTGATTATATATTTAAATGCAACAGCCCACACAATGCAAAAATAGGTAAATACATAAAAGACTGTTTTGTTATTAGAAAGAATACTGATTTGTTGTCACATGTAACCATAGATAACTCCGCCTGATTGTAAAGCCTAAGCTAACTTTTGATTATTTCTTTTCTATATATTAGTTGTTAAGTTTTATTCTATACCTATCTATTTTACTATGCTACTTATTGTTACCTATTTGCCATACAATGTACCCTGTACAATTGTCGTGCAATAAAGTTCTTCTGTAATATGATACAATGGTGGGTTGGTGACCGAGCTTTCAACATGTCCTCCTCCGCACGTGTAGTGTCTAAAAGAGTCCGGTCTAAAAAAAACAAGGCACTACCAAAAACAATATATGAGTTGATCATAATTTTCCTTCCAACAATCCAGTGTTATATGATAAAGATCTGAGATAAAACTTGCTTATCACTGACAGGATTAGATTGGACGGTTGCGGCATCCGAACCAAGATCGGACGTATACACTTTTCTATTACTGAGTACTGCGGTCAGACACGGTTAGCGTGAGCTAGAGAGCCAGAGGCGAGAGGTTTGTGAGCGGGCCATGAGGTAACCAAGCACAGGTGCGTCGGCCAAGCGCATAAAGTCGGGCCGCCGGCACCACCTGCAGCCGTGGCGGGCCCGACCAACATTCTCACCTGTTGCCAGTGATGACGTCACCAGGGCCGGACATCTCCGGACGGGACGGTCCCCCGATTTCGGCGAGTTGGAAGCGCAGCGGCCCAAATTTTTGCGCTTAGCCGACGCATGTAGGCGAAAGATTCCCGTCAGGCGGATAACCGCCGGGCCATGAGGTCATTTGCGCCCGTAAGGGAACAAAGACCCCCAAAAGTGACTCCCTCCATTGGAAATGTATTACGCCAGTCACTTTTGAACTTCAAATCAATATAACGAAAGAGAGGAAATAAAGAGCGATAAGCCTATAGGCTTAGGATACACCTCTCGCCCAGGTGCGTCGGCCAAGCGCATAAAGTCGGGCCGCCGGCGCCACCTGCAGCCGTGGCGGGCCCGACCAACATTCTCACCTGTTGCCAGTGATGACGTCACCAGGGCCGGACATCTCCGGACGGGACGGTCCCCCGATTTCGGCGAGTTGGAAGCGCAGCGGCCCAAATTTTTGCGCTTAGCCGACGCATGTAGGCGAAAGATTCCCGTCAGGCGGATAACCGCCGGGCCATGAGGTCATTTGCGCCCGTAAGGGAACAAAGACCCCCAAAAGTGACTCCCTCCATTGGAAATGTATTACGCCAGTCACTTTTGAAAGGGACTGGCGCGGATTCAGTCGTACAAGTTTGGCTATAAGAAAACAGGGTTGATCCGAAAACAGAGGGAAATGGCAGCCACTCTTCCTGCCTGCACCTGAGTCTAGCAACAAGAGTAAAACTATACATATAATCTGTGATGCCATCGGCCATTCTCTGGTCGCAAAGCTGGATTCCCTCTCACACAGACGCAATGTCGCATCCCTATCCCTTTTCTACAGATACTTTCACGGTCGATGTTCAGGAAAACTTGCACTTCTTGTCTCGCCGCTCAGAACCTTTCAGCGTGCCACTACCAGTTCTCTTCCAGTTCTCATCAATACACCGTTAACATACCTGTCTCCAAGTCATTTTACAACAACAGCTTCTTTCCCCGGACTGCAAAATTATGGAACTCTCTTCCAAACAGCTGCTTTCCATCCGATTACAATCCACAAAGCTTCAAAACAAAGGTCCACCGCCATCTCCTGACATATAACTACACTATACTTACTTAAGTACCTCTAGCTCTATGCCTAGAAGTGGCCAAAAATAATTGGCCTTGCATTGAGCGACACCGTTAAAAAAAATATCAAAATATATTTATCTTACAGTATAGTATTTTATACAAATTGTTCACGTTATTTTTTTATTCAAGACGTGTACTTAAAAGCTGATGTTTTCTGTGCCTGTTTTCTTGTCCATGGTACTTACGTGCTAGGTATGTTTGACTCCATAAGGCACTAAGAGTAGTAGTAGAGGCCTATGGCAGATGGAAAAAAAGGATGCAGCATTTAAGAAGTAGAGTTCCCCGATCTCATACCTTCGCCAAATGATATTAATATTTATGACTGGAAATTTCGCTGCAGAAAAATCAAATCATTTCCAGGTCTCATCAATCCATTTAAGCCTTCTCAAGTTATCGTGTTTACAGACGCGCGCGCGCGCACACACACACACACACACACACACACGAACGCCTCTGAAAACATAACCTTCTTCGCGAAGGTAATGAATAGCCAACAGGCAGTGTGGCTATATTCGGACATTTCTTGGTCTTATTAACTGTGGGAGGGGAGATAGACATTAAATAAGCTTGGCGTATACTGAATAGTGTACAGTGTGGGGAAGATAAAGGCCATATAGTAATTCACACCCCAATACACACCCCTAAGTATCAATACACAGTCGCATAAATGCGAATACACATACCACATATATATATTTATATTGATTATGCCTGATGAGATCATGTAACAGTATGTAAACATACTGTGCGGAAGAGTGCGGAAGGGCGTGATGTCGATCACCGGATCAGGAAAGGCATTGACGGAATTTTTTTTCACAAAAAATTTCCAGCTGACTAAAGCCCTGGTTTGAGACCACCATAAGGCTCTAAGAGTAGCAGAGATTAGTACAGGGGCCTATGGATGAAAGAAAAAAACATGTAGCATTTAGGAATGAATAGCCAACAGGTAGTGTGTCTATATTCGGGCATTTCTTGGCCTTATTAACAATGGGAGGGGGGATAGAATTAAGTAAGCTCGTTTTTATTAATACACATCCATTAGAGGTGTTACCCCTGTAATGAGTATAGTGTGGGAAAGATAAAGGCAATATAGTAATTCACACCCTAATACACATCGCAAAGCGTTAATACACAATTCACACCCCAATACACATCACAAAGTGTTAATACACAATCACATTAAGTAATTCACACCCCAATACACATCGCAAAGTGTGAATACACAATCACATAAGTGTGAATACACATACCACAATACACATACACAATACACATAATCCTCGACCGTGTCTATTTCGACCGTGTCTATTTCGACCGTGTCTATTTCGACCGTGTCTATTTCGACCGTGTCTATTTCGACCGTGTCTATTTCGACCGTGTTTATTTCGACCGGGTTAATTCTCGACCGTTGATATGGGTCGACAAATTCTCGACCGTTGATAACCGTTACGATCGTAGATATCGTTCAAAACGGTTGAATAATCACCGAGCGGTTTAATCGCCACATGCCCGCGCACGTAAAATGGCGTCGTTGCACAACTAGCGCGGCGAGCAGACAAAGTTAAAAGTTGGGCCGTAAACTACACATTAGCCAGCCAATCAGCGGGTTGACTGCTTTTTTTATGTTCGAGGCTAGAACCCGGGTCCCGTACCTGTTCAGATGATAGCCATCTGTGGTGTACAGTGATTTGTTTATTGTTCCATTTTTAGTCAGGTTACTGTTGTCCGCAAGGTGCACGTAGCTCGTCTCTTCTGCTACAACTTGTAGGAACGAGTTCACGTTGTCTCCTATCGCCTGAAGTTCACGGTCGTCTCTCGGTGGGATTGAAGACAGGACCAGGGGAGTATGCGGAAACTTGTCGTGGGACAATTCGATCAGCTTTCGGAAACCTTCGGATACCTTTGTAGAGTCCCTCATGTCACGTGCATCGTTGGTTCCAACATGGAAGAAGATTACTCTCGGGGCCGGTATGGGTGCACTTTCAATGTACGCTGTGGCTTGTGTCAGGTTGAATGTTAAGTCTTTTTGGATATTCTTGTCAGGATAAAGAATATCTGTTTGGATAGCTCTTGTGTTGGAATCACCAAGGATTAGCATGTCCAGTGGCGCTTCATTGTTTTGTAGATTTTGTTGTGTTGTGACTTTTGGGCGGTCGCTTGGCACGCCAGCAGGCTGTTTTGTTCCTGATGCATAATAGTCTGCTCACCTCTTCTCACTTCTCTGTGCGCCTTTGTTGCGTCGGGATTCGCAAAGGTCTTCGTTGTTATTGCTGTGGTTTGCGCTTTCATGTGAAGTTTCCAAGATGGTGTCGGATTTGTCATGATTTGCATCGAGCACCTGGAATCTGTTCTGTACAGTGATGGTTGCTACTTCACGTAACAATTTGTAGGCGTGATCTGAGTCATCCGTCGTTTGGGTTTCCACCGAGTTCGCCTGACGTTTCTGACTGGTCGTTCGGCTTTACGCATTACCGTACACAACCTCTCATGTCTCATTTCCAGAGATTTGACTTTGAGTTCAAGCTCGTGCATGTTTTTCTCCAGACGAGCTATGTCCGACAGAAGTCTGTCCTTCACTTCAGCAGAAATACCGACACATGTATGGGGCCGCTCGCATGATTTTACTCTGGTTTCGATTGCGGAGAGTTTTTGCAACACCGAATCTTCAAACACTTTTCTGTCTGTGATACTTTCTGCAAGACACGTTTCGAGTTTGGCCACACTCTCCTGAACAATAGAGTAATTAGAGGTGACACTCTCGTGCGCCATCTTGGAATCTTTGTCATCTGTGGTTTCAACAAGGACATTGGTTTCAGTTTGACTTTCGCTTTCAGGACCATTAATATGGTTGCTGTTGACATCCACTACATCCTTAGGTACTGTGTTACAGTCACAAGTGTCTGACTCTACCGGTTGGTCACATGTAGGACAGGGCGGGAGGGGTACGACTGAATCCGCCGGTGTAGAGTGGGGTTCCGGCATCGACGCTTGTACGTGAGTTGCGGCGTTGTCAGGACTGTTATTAGAAGTGGGATTAATGGAGTTCATGAGTTCTGGGTAAACTTCAGCAAGCCACAGGAGATACGCGGAACCTTGGATCAGTAGCTTATGAGTTGACTCGTAGAATTTGATGCTGACCGATCCGAGAACTTGGCGCGACTTGGTGTCTAGAAACGATGTCTTGATCTGTTGACCGTTCTTCCCTCCGTCCATCGCTTGAGTGTCATAGTGTTTCTCGCAAGTCGTAAGCCAGGTTTTTGTTAGGTTTTGAGGTAGAAAGATGGTGACGCTTTGCTCGTTGAACTTTACTTGATAGCCAGTTCTTTGTCTGTTGATCTTGGGGGTGTTTGAAGCAGGAGAGCCAGCGTCATATTGTTTTCTTCGGGATTCGTCTGACAGAACAACAAAGGCCTTGCTTACCTCCCGATATCTTGTCTCAGCTTTCTTGAAGAGGGGACCCTTTTTGTTGAGTTTTGAAGCATTTTCGTAGCTGTTGACTTCTTTCTTGTAAGCTTCGACGATATCTCCTTGACTGGCGTTGTATTCGACTCCTAGTATGTGATAGAGATCGCCGCTGTCTTTCGTCATGGCGTCCGGCAAGGGTTCGCTTGGATCTTGTCGGATGCGCTAAAACTTGGCTAAACTTGACCTAAAAGATCTAGAAATATCCTCAAGTATAGAGGTGATAGGATTGACTAACTTTGCAAACACTTAGAAGGAACTATTTCATAGGAACTACTAGGAAAGACGCAATATATGACTTTTCAGCAGGAGCGTGGCATTGCGCGTCCTACCTCGGCCGCCATCTTGGATCAATGGAATGAGCCATCATCATCATCATCATCAATCATCCTCCGAAGAGGTGGAGCATACAAAGTGAGCCCTTCCCGTGATAAATGTCATAAAATGACTACTAAATTGTCAAATTCTCAGATTAATTGACCGATCCCGAAGCCACGCCCCCTTAGCAACGCCATAGCAACTCGAACACCTCGGGCAAAGTAGGTGCGGGAAGGGCTGCGCAGGCCGCCGCCGCCAGAACGATAGTTCAGCTTCGGGCCGCACGGTCTCAGCTCCGGTCCGCACGGTCTCAGCTCCGTTCCGCACGGTCTCAGCTCCGGTCCGCACGGTCTCAGCTCCGGGCCGCACGGTCTCAGCTCCGTTCCGCACGGTCTCAGCTCCGGGCCGCACGGTCTCAGCTCCGGTCCGCACGGTCTCAGCTCCGGTCCGCACGGTCTCAGCTCCGGTCCGCACGGTCTCAGCTCCGGTCCGCACGGTCTCAGCTCCGATAAGCACGGTCTCAGCTCCGGTCCGCACGGTCTCAGCTCCGGGCCGCACGGTCTCAGCTCCGGGCCGCACGGTCTCAGCTCCGGGCCGCACGGTCTCAGCTCCGGTACGCACGGTCTCAGCTCCGGTACGCACGGTCCAGCTACAGTTCGTACGGTTCAGCTCCAGTCCACACAACAGCAAAATCGTCTCAAAAACGACCAAAAAAGTTAGAAATATTGCCCATTTTAAGACAATTCCTGGACAATATGCAAAATTTTATAGCGCCGTATTGGGTTAACATGTTCGCCCATCCTCTGACCGAGTTTGACGGCCATAGACCCGCTACTTTTCGAGATAACTATTAATGATTCCAGGTCTTGATAAAATTACCATTAAATGTTTAAGCCCCTGAAATTTATAATAAGTTCGTATATGGCGTCAATAAGTCAACGATATGGCAAACGTCTACACTGACATCTGTTCTACATGTGATGAAAAATGAAGATTAACTCGATCGAATCGAGAAACGCTAAACTAAGCTTATAGATAAGGTCCTTTCCTACATAAGTAAACTTGAAAAATTCAGTTATACTTAAAACCCGGAGTATCTACCTATTAAGTGTTACATTGAGCGGGAAGGACTGAAAAGGGAGGCACGACGGGGCTAATGAAGTACAAGAGTTAACAAAATAGGCTGCTAGCTATATGACCGGCCAGTGAAATTGGTCTCTATATGGATAGGGGGCTTCAGGACGTTTCAGCTTTCTGACTTTGATCCAAAAGCGGACCATGAGAGTAACGCATTGATAATGATAACTAAAGATCCAGAGTATCAGCTAAACATATGGGAATTTCAAACCTCCCGTCCCTTTACATACAGAGAGAATGTCTACTAGTATTTGATAATGAAGCAATTTACAGATTGATGTTGCTCATCCTTTCCCTACGTTTGCGAATCTCTGGCTTACTCCCTTTCGCTCCGTTTTGTAAAAAACAGAGTCAAATCTAGAATCCAGTATGAAGATTCTTTATATTTTGATGTACTTCACCTAACCCAAGCAAGAGCTCGAGATTCTAGACACGTATGTGTATGTCGGATCAGTAACTTTGACCGGGATGCTAGTCAAAATTTAAATACCAATCACTAACAAATGACAGTCCCGTAGTCTGACTTGCCTTCCAATCTGTTATTTTCTTCAGGTGACACTCTTAGGTCTGGTCTTCGCACTTCTGTGAACAAAGATGAAGAGCATGCACCTGAAGTTCTTCACCTTGGTGTTTTTGGGTCTTTGCTCCTCTGGAGTGACTGGTAAGAATTGCCTTCTATATTTCTTGGCTGTATACAGTTGCTAATTCTATATGGACTTATTTACACGCTCAGTGCGCGCAAGTTCATGTTATGCGTTGATTATGACAAAAAAATACAAGTTTTGTTCAGATTTTTTTGTGGAAACAAGTGACAGGAAAATGGGGGCATCTCAGCTTCACTTGTGTTTTATATGTTGGATAGCTGTCTCGGTCTTTCCAATATGTGAAAAGTGTCTATTTACCAACTACTACAAATCCCTGCTACTTTTAGCGCACTGAGGTTTCACACGCCAGGTTTCTTGTTGTGTTGCTTTCATAATAAATGCTTCTGCTGTTGTTTTTAAGCATGTTGTGATTACAGCATCGTAGGCATATTTATGTTTACTCCATTTAGTTTCGGCCATTATCAGCACATCACGCGTACGATGGAAGTTTTCTTAATTATCGGAAATAAACGTACATATAACTTACCACTTCCTGACACATACTGGACAAAGCGTTCTTACGTGCGGTGTTCTATTGGTCGGCTCGAATTCGAAGAAAGTTGGAACGTTTTCTTTTAAATATCGGAGGGTGCAATCGGTTGTTTACACCTGGAAATAAAACACTTTTTCACATTTTCCCCCTTTTTTGTCACACCTGGAACTTTTGTCTACATGTATATGTGAGGGTGTGTTCCGTGTTGGGCCGTCAGTACAGTTATTTATGACATGATGACACCGACTTAGAAATTGCTTGTGTCGGAAGATTGGTAAAAATACAAGTTTTGGGGCCTCGATCCACTCGGGGAGAAACAAAATGACCTATCGATAGAGCCGCAATCATTACAATAAACGGGGTTAAAAGAAGCTAGTACATGCTACATAATTTTCTTTGCTCTTTCCGATGGGACGGATACAACGAAATTCAATGGTGGTCATTTTACCGATTAAATTTACATATCGAAATTCGACCGTGGCCAGTTTACGAGAAAAGTTTTGAAACATTCGGCTGGCACAGCCAAACCGTGGTTACTAACCATGGTTGGCGGGAGTTCGGCTAGCGTTAACGCGTTCGGAAGGCCAATTTCATGAATGTGTGACAGGGGCCGCCCTAAAGCCTGAAGCTTATAAGTCCAGCTTTCATTGCAAAGCATATTTGTGCTTAATGGTCCCCCGATTCTGCAAATTTTCATTCGGGACATGGTTGGAATATGGTTCGAAAGAAGTCGGCAGTCTTCGGCTAGGAGTCAGCTGATTGGAAGTAGGTTGGCAAGCATTCTGGGTTGGTTTCAGGATTGTTCTCGGAATGGTTCCGAAATGGTTAGGACCTGGTCGTCGCGGAAGATAGGCATGGCCTAAATCTGATCAGACTGCTTCCGAACACCGGACAACCTGTTCGGCTAGGGTACGGACAATGGATACCGGCGGCCAACATAAGGTCCCCTTGCCCAACCGAATCTGCTTGGAGATTATGATCAGGGGCTATGGTTTCTTCCGGAATTCTGCAGAGGAGGTGTCGCAGGAGCGTTTCGTATTGCGAATAGTTCTGCGAAATTCACTCAATTTCTGCGAAAGGTCCGCAAATTTCTGCTGGCCCGGGCATACCGCACGGGTCTGCGGGATATACCGCACAGTTTTTCGTGATATGACATATGCCGTGTAGTTGTGCGGGATATGTCGTACAGTTTTGCGGGATATACCGCACAGTTTTGCGTGATACGCCGTACAGTTTTGCGGGATATGGCGCACAGTTTTGCAGGATATACCGCACAGTTTTGTGAGACATACCAGGCTGTACAGTTCTGGGGGATATAGCGCACAGCTCTGTGATACATATCATACAGTTCTGCTGGATATACCGCTCAGTTGTGTGAGACAACCGCACGATTTATTCAGTCTGCAAAAGAAGTCTGGTGGGGACTAAGACTTTTCCACGCCAGTCTGCTAGTTGTGTTATTATTACAGACACCGATGCAGACACTGACGGAGAAATGGAAGACACGGAAGGGACCGATTTAGTCACCGAAGACGCTGATGAAGACACCGAGGGCACCGATGGAGACACCGGCGACGCTGGTGAAGACACCAAGGACACTGATGGAGACACCGAAGACGCTGATGGAGACAATGAGGGCACCGATGGAGACACCGAGGACGCAAATGGAGACAACAAGGACACTGATGGAGACACCGAGGGCACCGATGGAGACACCGGAGACGCTAATGGAGACACCGAGGGCACCGATGGAGACACCGGAGACGCTGATGAAGACACCGAGGGCACCGATGGAGACACCGGAGACGCTAATGGAGACACCGAGGGCACCGATGGAGACACCGAAGACGCTGATGGAGACAATGAGGGCACCGATGGAGACACCGAGGACGCAAATGGAGACAACGAGGACGCAAATGGAGACACCGAGGGCACCGGTGGAGACACCGGAGACGCTAATGGAGACACCAAGGGCACCGATGGAGACACCCGAGACGCTGATGTGTCGTCAACAGGAGCAACAGAAAAGAGAGGACAAGATGCTGAGGACCTCGAAAATCTCGTAAGGACCTCAATTGAAATGGTTTGTACTATCTATTTGTGTCAATGGGTGTTTACATCTGTCCTCTAGGCAAGCTGTATTTACACAGATATCCTGAAGTCTACCAGCCTAGTCCGGAAATCTACGTACAAGGGCATGTAGGATGCTTCCAGGGCTAGCTTTTTTCGTCACTACTGACAGATCGTTAACATATTACCTTCTGTCCTATGCTTGATGTATTCTCTGCATTAACCAATTTATGAAAATCCAATACAGTATGTAAAGACATACAGTATGTAGTCTGAAAATGTTTCCGCATCTGCGTCCACCAGTAATGAGAGAAAAAGAAAGAAAAGAAAGTGTGTGTGAGAGAGAGAGAGAGAGAGAGAGACTAGACAGCTAACTCGTCTTTTAAATTATACAGAAAAGAGGAAGAGGCGCTAGTGCTGATGAGCTATCCTTTCAGAGCCGCCGTCAAAATAGCGGTAAGTCCTCTAATTTTCTGATTTATTTAATGGTAGATTTCCACGCACACATCATCTTGCCTTTTCTGGCAAGAAAGAATCGGACTTTCCACGCTTGTTGATTGCATAATGTTGAAGGAGAGAAGGATTTGCGCTCCTCCGCGGCAAAAACTCCCTCGGCAGCTAATCGTCCTTCGCGGCGGCATAATACTCGCGTCGTTCACAGAAAAAAATAACGACGACGCCCAATAAGACTTCAAAAGAGGCTAGATATGGAAGCAGTCCATTTAAGAATGGGGAGGGAGATGGAGTGAAATATGATGTATTTCCTCCGGAGTAAATGATTGGCTTTCTCGTTTTACATGATTGTATTTTCTTTTCTAAATCTGTCCTATTTCACCAACAATGAAAGATGCTACCATTGATGTCACTCGGCCGGCGCGGCACTGTACTTCTTTACTTTGAATCTTGCAGATTGCGATTTAAAGCTGTAGAGTTCTTGATGACTTCCAAACCACATTGTCACATGTCTTCAACCTGTGTTAGTTGTACCAGGCGACTCACAGAAGATCATCTTCCCCGGTCCAAGAAGCATTGATGACTATGCCAGGATGGAGACCACATTGTCTGAGGACTTAACCAGCTTTACCCTCTGTGTGCACATGCGCTCCAACTTGGTCTCCAGCATGATCAGCTTGGTCAGCTACGCAGTGCCAGAACACAGCAACGAGCTGCTCTTTTATGGATTTAAGGGTGGATTTACAGTAAGTAAAGTCATTTTTGATATTAAGCTTCTGCTGTCTATTGCTTGCTTATGCTGGATATGTGTGTAAACTATGTGCAAGTATGTCCTGATATATAGTTTAGTCAAGCACAAGAATTTATTTTCTCATGAAAAAAACAAAATTTTGACTAGGATGAAAGGGAAATAAAACAACCTAAAAAAAAATTAAAGGCCTGCATTAAACAAAAATGAGGAAAAAGCTAGTCGTATTTGCCCACTTTACCTCCGTGCGAAATTTCAGTTTAACGAAATGGCAGGAGACGACATGGGAGAAAACAGATGTTTCATCCATACCATGGTACAAAGTGAACTAGATATTTTAAAATCTTTTGGCTCATGTCATTTTTTTGCATTCAGTTACACATCCAAAGCAAAATCCAAATGGCAGACCTACCAGTTTGGGACGGTGAGTGGCACACCATATGTACTACCTGGCGCAGCAGTGATGGAGCCTGGCAGCTGTACGCTGACGGCGTGCTGAGGGATTCGGGTTCCGGGTTCAAAGTGGGAGGAAGAGTGCGCAGAGGCGGAACATGGATCCTCGGTCAGGACCAAGACGAAGTCGGGGGAGGATTTAACGCAAAACAGGCCTTCACCGGAGAGCTGTCGGAAGTGAACCTATGGGACCGCGTGCTGTCTCCAGCAGAAATAGCAGCGGACTGTAGTTACCATGGCAACGTGATTGACTGGGATACAACTAACATTGCAGTCTTCGGACAGACCAGCAGGGCTGAGTATCATCAATGCGGTAAGTCGAACATGTTTATTGACATATGATGTTCTTTACCGCTTTACAGGACCTGCACAGGTATGGGGACCCTTGAATGTGTCTTACACAAGCTTTTCAGAACCAAGGAAAAGCCCTGTCACACTATTCCATACTACTTTTTTCTAATGTACGCAATTTTGAACTAAAACACTAATGAAAATTAGTGCAACTGCACGTATAGTTTTGATGATTTAAGGAAACCTGGCAAAAAGTAGGTATGATGAAAGTACCTGTGATATATGCTTGTAAAAATTATGCCTGGTAAAGCACATGACGTTTACATATTTCTAAAGTGGTTCATGCTGAGAATTTCATACTTATGGCATTGGAGGCATGTAAGTTTTATGTACGTAACGTATCAATACGTGACGCCTGTCACTTCCACTGCTACATGCAATTCCTGGCCAACCTGAATACACATGGATAGCTAGTTCCTGAAGCTTGATGTGACAGTTCAAATTGCGATCGTCTTGATTTGGCCTCACATTACTCTTAG
>NW_017803691.1:61064-87631 GCF_001625305.1 Branchiostoma belcheri | reverse complement strand
ACAGTAAGTAAGTCTATTTTTGATATTAAGCTTCTGCTGTCTATTGCTTGCTTATGCTGGATATGTGTGTAAACTATGTGCAAGTATGTCCTGATATATAGTTTAGTCAAGCACAAGAATTTATTTTCTCATGAAAAAAACAAAATTTTGACTAGGATGAAAGGGAAATAAAACAACCTAAAAAAAAAAAAAATTAAACGCCTGCATTAAACAAAAATGAGGAAAAAGCTAGTCGTATTTGCCCACTTTACCGCCGTGCGAAATTTCAGTTTAACGAAATGGCAGGAGGAGACGAACATGGGAGAAAACAGATGTTTTATCCATACCATGGTACAAAGTGAACTAGATATTTTAAAATCTTTTGGCTCATGTCATTTTTTTGCATTCAGTTACACATCCAAAGCAAAATCCAAATGGCAGACCTACCAGTTTGGGACGGTGAGTGGCACACCATATGTACTACCTGGCGCAGCAGTGATGGAGCCTGGCAGCTGTACGCTGACGGCGTGCTGAGGGATTCGGGTTCCGGGTTGAAAGTGGGAGGAAGGGTGCGCAGAGGCGGAACATGGATCCTCGGTCAGGACCAAGACGAAGTCGGGGGAGGATTTAACGCAGAACAGGCCTTCACCGGAGAACTGTCTGGAGTGAACCTCTGGGACCGCGTGCTGTCTCCAGCAGAAATAGCAGCGGACTGTAGTTACCATGGCAACGTGATTGACTGGGATACAACTAACATTGCAGTCTTCGGACAGACCAGCAGGGCTGAGTATCATCAATGCGGTAAGTCGAACATGTTTATTGACATATGATGTTCTTTACCGCTTTACAGGACCTGCACAGGTATGGGGACCCTTGAATGTGTCTTACACAAGCTTTTCAGAACCAAGGAAACGCCCTGTCACACTACACACTATTCTATCCTACTTTTTTCTAATGTACGCAATTTTGAACTAAAACACTAATGAAAATTAGTGCAACTGCACGTATAGTTTTGATGATTTAAGGAAACCTGGCAAAAAGTAGGTATGATGAAAGTACCTGTGATATATGCTTGTAAAAATTATGCCTGGTAAAGCACATGACGTTTACATATTTCTAAAGTGGTTCATGCTGAGAATTTCATACTTATGGCATTGGAGGCATGTAAGTTTTATGTACGTAACGTATCAATACGTGACGCCTGTCACTTCCACTGCTACATGCAATTCCTACAGGCCAACCTAAATACCCATGGATAGCTAGTTCCTGAAGCTTGATGTGACAGTTCAAATTGCGATCGTCTTGATTTGGCCTCACATTACTCTTAGCATCAACTCTTAGTAACAGTCTTAATTTAATCTTTAGACGTTCCCCAATAACTAAAGAAGCAATTCATCATTTGACAATGATCTTTCGGAATGGTATTGATCTTAACAACAATTTGATCTGACTTAAGTCAGCAAGATATTATGTATGATATATTAACTATTTCATTTTATTATCATTCACATGTGTTTTGTTCCTCATATAGCACGTGCACGCGCACCTGTATCAGAATTGTCAGGTAAGACAATTGAATATTGATGTGTTATTCACCTTATGTTAAAGACCTTTTCTCGTAAATGCACGAGAACTGCACTTATCATTCAAGGCTCTTGTACACTTTCTGTTACTTTGACATTATATAATATTATATGTTGTCGTGTAGCATATATTTTACTTCAAACATACATTTATGACAATGAATGTTCTTCGCTTAAAGTTACAGCTAACATATTAATCTGCTGTTACTTATGGTAGATATTATTTATTTACGTTATAGTTATTTGCATAAATGCCACTTGGCTACCTTCTTTACCTTATAACACAAGTTGTCCAAATTGTCATCTCTTCATTCTGCTAACTAGTAGCTAATGGCTGTTCTCTAAAGACAAAAACACAGACCCAAAGACGAAAAACATAACCTTTAGGATGAAGGTAAAAGATGCCATTTCATGTCTCCTTTCAACACAGTCTGTTCTTATCCATGTCATTTTTTCTTCACAGCTTCCACCACCTGCAGCAACGACTACATGGAACTGTCGATTCCGGAGGATCAGCTGACCGACATCGACCTGAACAACCTTCACTGGAGGCCTGACCGGAACTGTGGCGCCACGACTAACGGTACTCACTACCTGTTCCGTACAGAGCTGTACGACTGTGGAACAGAGGTATGTGTGCTCAGAACATCTGTAAATTTTAGACTTGTGATAATGGATATACAGATGATAAAGACAGTAACGAAGAGCATACCAAGGCATATAACAATCACCAGAGACACTGATATTGAAGCCTCTTGGAAACTCAATTTCTGCAGTACCTAATTCTTGATGATACCAGAGCTATATAAATTCTAAAGAATCTACAATCTCCCGTCAGGTGACCTTCGGCGCGAAGTACGTGACGTTCCTGAACACCATCGACATCGTGGGCACCCACCTGAGCAGCGGGGTCATCACCCGGGAGGGCAACATCTGGATCACATCCAAGTGCGTTTACTCGTAGATTTTTTTCCGGAATTTGAGCCCATATATTTAGGACGGTTAAGGGGGGTATGTTATTCTCTGTGTAAGAATTCCAGCCAGACTAGTGGTGTGCCCTTGGGTCCACCAAAAAAAGATGTCCGTGCAGTATTCTCTTGGTCCAAAGATAACATGGCCGAAGGCTACCTCAAAATCAATTTCCTATTGAAGGCATCCATGCATGTGTTGCTTTCCGTATACGTACAGATGTAACTACGAGCGTAAGGAGTGGGTGGACTCGACCTTCCTGCCCATCCCGGGCGGACTGAACTTCACGGAGGAGGGGTTCGGTCAGCTGGAGGTCCGGCTCTCCATGTTCCCCACCCGGCAGTACCAGAGGCAGTACCGGGCGGACCAGTACCCCATCCACCTCAGGCTGCGTCAGCACGTCTACATGCAGCTGGAGGTACAGGGACACGGGCAGAAACTCTCCGTACTGGCGCTGAACTGTAAGGCCACCATGTCACCTTCACTCAACGACAGCCTGCAGGATCAACTCATCAGGGACGGGTAGGCAGAAACGTTTGATGCTACTTTACTATGGATTTCATTAGGGATTTAGCGGGAACATATTATATTACCTTAACACCATACTTTTATGCATCAAATATACACAAAATCTTATCATGATAATGTACACATCATTCACGCTGAGTATTCTTTGCGACGTGTCATCAACTGATCGAGCACAATCAGATGCCATTGATTCATCTGCAAGCATCCCTACACATCTTCCACTATGATTACGATAATGTGTATTTAAGTTGGGATCTTTGGCAATTCAATCTATTTTTCTTTTTACGTCTCTTCCAGCTGTGCCTCTGACCCCACGCTGAAGACCTACGACGTTGACGACCCCGGCAAGGAGCGGTTCGGTTTCGAGGCGTTCCGCTTCATCCGGGAGGTGAGGACGGTGTACGTGCACTGTGAGGTGCTGGTCTGTGACGCCGCTGATGCTGGATCCCGATGTGCACAGGTCTGATTCTCAAGTCACTATAATTGTAGTATTGAAAGTGCTGATGGTAGTGATGTAGATAGTTCAACCCTAGATCAACAGAGAATGAAGTGAAAGTACTTTTCAAGGACTGGCCCGGCTGCTTTTACCGGTGCTTCTGTACCTGGTCATGACGCATTATTATAATACCCTGCCCATGTCAATGTACCCGAGTCCTTGTTTTTCCTACTTTTTCACTCATAATCTTCCTTCTTTAACGCCACACACATGTCGTTTCTCTGTTAACAGACAGCTTCAAAGTAGACAATTTGCTGTAGAAGTTATCAGGCAGCACAGTTGAAAGCAAAAAGGTGGTTTACGTAGGGACCATATTAGCTAATATTTCAAAAGATAAAAGACGTCTCAATGACACCACAAATGTTATTTTCCCCCAGGGCTGTGTCAGGAGGGGCAAAAGAGCTGCCGGAGAGGTCGACATGAGGGGACGTCACATGATCTACCAGGGACCAATCGTTCTGGATGATGACAAAGAAGGTACATGTTCATGTTCAACTAGGTCGGAATATCTGATAAGACTAATTTTCCTTGAAAACATCAGTGTGCTTTTCTTTATTATGCTATAGAAAAATTAGGGAGGGACTGGATTAGATTTTATAATTGTCGATGCTCTTTTCGTATGGCTGGCTTTTTTGGCTGTATTACAATCTAAGAAGCAACATGTACTGTACTGATCTTCTTGTAATAAAAAGTGAAGAACTTAATTACAAGTCTATGCACGTAGGCAGAATTATAGTCAGCATTGGTGTGTGTACGTACGAGGCAGAATAATAGTCAGCATTACACATGGTGGGTGTGCATTAAAAGACGGAAATAGATTGACATGGAATCCGTACACTTTTATTGACGCCATGATGTTTTATTTCCTAGCTGAACACGCTGTGCGCCTGGTGGATGACCAGGAGACTGGCCCTGCACGCCGCGGTGCACCCTGGGCGATGCTGGCTGCCGGCTGTGTCCTGGCGGCGCTCGCCCTTGTCGTGCTGGGCGCGGCCATCGTGCAGAAGCGCTCCCGCAGGGGGGAGTGGGCCTATCACGGTCTGAAGGACGGAGAGTAGAGTAGGCGATCTGAAAACCACATGCTAGCCAGGCTGACGTCATGTTTACAGTTAACACCCCTAACGTCAAGATGTAGCTTATGTGTGGTTTGCGCCTTGCCTTCAATTTTGGATACAGTCACCAGTTTCATTATAAGAGCATGTCAGGCAACGTTTTGGATGATCTACATTTTCATGTTTTCCTTTCAAAAAACAAATGACAATATCTTATAAATATCATACCACCAATTTGAAATAATTGTTAGTATAGTAACATAAACCACATAAAGTCTCTCGATTTTAGACCACATTCACAACGTGGTATGTATGCCAGTGTTTACGAAATATTGCGCACTATCCCTTGAAATGTTACAAATTTTCCCTACTTTGGGCCACACAAAAAAAGTTGCATCTGTAAACGATTATGCCAATTCTTGTGAATTGGTGTGGACCTACACCTAAAGCTGAAACTTATAATCAAACACGTTCAAACATTGATACAACCAATGATCATCCAAGACGTTTGCTCGTGATGTTTTTTTTTAGCTAAGATACCCCAGACGTTGATCATCCAAGACGTTTGCTCGTGATGTTTTTTTTAGCTAAGATACCCCAGAAGGTTTTTTAAAATGTTTCCTTGTTTTATTACAAGTAGAAAAATTGAGCAAAGTTTCTGGATGTACCTCGATGATGGTTGAATTTTGGTTACAAATTTCTTGCCGGAACAGATACACATTCTTGAATGAGCAACTTGAATGAAAAAAGTTACCTCTAAACGTGATATTTCAAAGATTGTAGATAACAGCATTGCCTGGGTACCGTCATGTTGGTTTTATGCTCACTCTACTGTAGGATTTCACGAGCTACAGTTGTTGGTACCCAAGACACATCAGGAAGTTGATTCTCAAGTCCGAACTGAGCTGAAAATGATAGATTGATTCACATACCATCCAGAACATTTGCTCATGTTTTTACTAATATAGGATAAGATTTTACCCAAGATGTTTTTTCTTTAGTATGAAGTTTGTAATGGCATCTTGGTAACATTTTGGGATGACGCCTTGTGATGTACCAGGAAAGATGAGACAAAGGGCAAGACCTCCTTTTGCAAGTAGCCAGCCCTACCTGAATTTTTATTTTGATATTTTCGTGGTTCATATGATTTAACTACACAAATCAACTTTCAAACCAACCAACCAACCAACCTTTGTGGAATCAAAATGACGATTCCCAGACGAAAAGTTACTTTATGTCCACATCCTAGATTTTAATATCTACAAACTAAAAACTAATACATTTAAAGGTCATCCATAAATGTTACACATGATGACAATGTCCAAAGGACAAAATACTCAAGATATCATTCATATCTACATTTTGGTAATAATCTGAGCAAGGTTTTTGAATGACATTTTGCAATGCCTTAACAATTTTTTTCTCAAATCAACACAATATAATGTCATATTGAGTTTTCACACCTGTCAACTCATTATCAAGATATTTCCAATAACAATAACTTAGTAGCAATATCATATTTCCATGTTTGCCTGGACCATCGACGGCGGCCTCTCAAGTGTTGCTGGCTTAAAAAAAGTTTTAAGTAGAAATTAGGTCCAGATTTGTCAGCACTACATACATTGCAGTTGTGACAGTTGAACATTTCGAAGTGATCGGTACAATTTTCCACAATACAAATCGTGTGATGGGAGAAGGCAGTGACCTCTCTCAGATTAAATTGTCTTATAGAGGGAGAGAGGGAAGGGGAGAGAAGGAGTGAGTAAGAGACAGCGGGAGAGGCAAATACAAAGACATTTCCAATGAGGGTTGTTACAGCAACACAGATTGGGCACCATCCAGTCACGGTCAAAATAGTGTTTATTTTACTCAAGAGACTTTCTCTAACAGAATAGTGATAATTAATCATGAAGAAACGAAGCCTTTAGTAGTGTTAGTGGTGGTCGTAGGATTTGTGTCTTTTTATCCAGCCAAATGTTTCACGAGTATAGGTGTGGAAATTACGGAATTTTACTGGGGAAGGTTCCTGTAGGGGACAGGCCGCCATTTCCAGCTCCCGTTGGACTATAAGGTGAACATCTAAGAACTGAGCTGTCAAAAATCACCTACTTGAATGTTCAACTCTTGAAAACTTACATTGACAGGCTAGACCTCCAATTTGTCCTTTTAGGTACAAATATCAGCACTTTTCGATCATTGGAATGTACTACGAGAAATGCAAACACTGAGAGCATGACCTCTGACCCCCTTTACACCACCTAAAAACAAGAAGTTGGTATTAATCTCTACCAGGCAGCCAAAATGAGACTAAAAGCCTTTTAGACAACTAGTTTATGTTTTAACTGCGTACTTATTATGTATAATGTAGAAATATTGATGGATAAGCTTGGTTACTAGTATATACCGTAATGAACTTTACATCATGTTCACCTTACCGCAGCATTGGGAACATGTAATGCCGGAACATCTGTACATCATAAGAACACATCAAGTGGCATCCCCCCCCCCCAGTATGTCACAGTTAACAACTTCGAGTCTGTGTTCTAGCATTCTTATCAATGGATGCGTTATTGTACGTAGATTTGATTATTGAATAAAGGAAATCAGCATGTTATTTAGTGTGATCGAGTTTATCATTTTGAGAGAGATTGAGTGAGTGATTGAGTAAAACAATGAAAATTCACCAACCCAAGCTTGAGTTATTGCATTTAAAAGGTAAAACAACAAAACGCCAACAACAGTTCCAAACAAGCTGCTAGGAGTCCCAAAATCACACAATCATCAAAAACCGTTTACCTGATACATACATCATCCAAGCATGTATGAAACAGCACTACTTAACTTCTGGTACCTCGGGTTAATACCACTCACATCCTTACAACACCTCCTGTCTGATCAAATAACAAAGGACGTTGAACTTTGTATCCTCATATTTGCATGTGTTTGGGCCATAGAGTACATTGGTGCAGGTCGTCGAAACATTGATAGGAGGCACCACTGTCAAAGCAACATAACATGAAGACGACCGCTAAAGATTTACGTTCACTGGTATTGCCAAAACACGCATTGCAGATTGGACACATTTTAAAACAACAAAGACCTAAAACGCGATGTAAATTTGCTCCCAAATATTAAAACCAGATTATGCATTAAGATTTACTATAAAAGAATTAGGGAAACAGAACCTCTACACGACACGAAAAGATTTACTTATCGTTATGAGGCTATTTTCTATATTGTATAACTAGTATCAAATTTCGCTTTAGCCTGTGTTAGCCTAAATCTCTTGCTGTTAGTGTCTGATTGTTATCTTGGCTTAGATGTCAATCCTGATGACTTCTCTCAAGCTTCTATCTGATAACTACTAAGGCCAATGCCATTCGGGTGTACATAGCCGTTTGCTCACTGGCACGTATGATCCTTACCTAAGGGTACATACCTTAATAGAGCGGACATTCTGGACTTCAGCTAAAATAACAGACGGATTCGGTCCACAAAACGAGTAAAGCCCTATATAAGCTTCTTTGTAAGCACTTGGTCCATATAGTGACGTCTGCACTTTTGTTGTGAGAATGAACATGAACGAAACACGAAACGCTAAACAATATTAAACTAAAGAGAAGAAAAGATTCCCGTTACGCACCTAAGCTGTAGTGACTGCTCTTTTGTTGTGAGGATGAACAAAACAATATTACAACTAGAGGTCGGAGATCACATGTCTTCGTCAGAGTACAGAGTACAAAAGAATCTCTGGAACTGTTACACAGATGCACTGTCACCGTTTTAGGCCCCCTAAGTTATTTGATTTTGGACTGTTACTGGAAAAATTACTAAAAATTCTGCTTACTGTATTATGATCAGAGTGTCACGACAGTGTCGCAAAAAGAAGATGTGATGAAAGGAAAGAATCAAAACAGGGGAGATTTATTGCTGTTTTCGTTTGTTGTTACACTATGCTCTTTTATTCAATTTGCGTCCTAATCTTTGTATTTAAACAGTAAGTATATTCCAAATCTATGCATCGTAATCAGTTTTTTTGGCCCTTCATGTATTTCATCCTACTTTTGCAATAAATTTAAGGTCTCCAGTGGACGTCATCCATAAAATTACTTGGTCTGGCCTTACAATTTAGGGAATGACCTGACACATGTCCAACTTTTCCTCCCCCTCCATGACAGTATTTATAGGACCGCCCCTCAATTGTAAGCAATTGATCCCAGATGAGGGGACCAGCTGTCCCCCATCTGAATCAAAACAGAGGTTGGTGGGGAAGATCATTATATATCTAACACAAAAGGTCCACTGCAGCGATTTATGGACCCCCCACGAGGCCCGTTTTCAAACTTAACCTTGGCACCTACAATGGTACCTTGCCTACCAAAAATCATGACTATCTACTAGTATTTAAATATACTTGAGTTATTTTGCTAACATGCTACAAACACAAAAGGTCCACTGCAGTGACGTACGGACCCCCCACGAAGCCCAAACTTGTACATGACGTCGGCCTTAACAATGGTTATCTGCCTGCCAAAAATCATGGACATCGAATTATGCCTTCAAGAGTTATTCCGCTAATTCCACAGTCACCCACAATACGGCGAGACAATTCCATAGTCTTTCTGACGAAGACAACAAGTTTACACTAGACTAATTGTTTCCCACCAGGCCTGATCCCCAAATGTGTGAACGCCTACGCAAGGGGGCATACGGGCGCCGGCGCCGAAGCGCGAGCAATAAGCGGGTCCGGAAAATGCACCGCCGGGAAATTTGGATTTTTTTGACATTCCATAACGCATTATCCTACATTTTGCGAAGCAAAGTAACGCCGACGACTTGACGTTTCACTATTTGTACGCAAAACATACTATTGGAATACGCAACTAATGTAAGGAAAGGGAAAAAATAATCACATACCGTATAGTCATGATAGTTGAGGTCTCCACACAGAAATCCAAGGAATCTCCACCATTAACGAAATACTGTTGAGAACTGTAACCTAGCTCATCGAACACACAACACTTATATAAAGCACAAATATCCTATGCAAACGAGGCTTACTGCCTATAACCAACCAATAGAAGAAAAAAGGAGCTAGGGACAGAAAACTGAATACCAAATAGTATACAAATAACATGGATAGCTGACAGCTGTTTTGCTTGTACCGCCCAATGGCCATAAGGTCGTTGACCTACATGTGTATAGAAGACAACACCAGAACAACAACAAAAAAACAATATAACTTCTTTTCCACATTCCTATAGAACAAAAGAGTTCAAACTTACAACACTAAATCTATATCACTATACCTATACACCATACAAAAATCTAGACTAATGCCACATTGGAACTTGAACTACAAACAAAGAAACGAACAAACACGAAAGGTCTATTACGGGGACTTATCGACCCCCACGACTCTCATCTTTGAACTTAATCTTGGTGACCACCACAGTAACATGCCTATTAAATTTCATTAACTTCCATCCACGTATACACAAGTTATCCTGCTCACAAGAAAATTAAGAAAATGCCCCCTGCATTGACAACGAAACCCCCAACGAAGCCCATTAACGAACCCCCAACGAAGCCCATTAACGAACTTAATCTTGGTCCGGACAATAGTAATCTGCCTACCAAAGATTATAAGCAACATTTTACAAATACTTGAGTTATTTTGCCGGAGTTATATCGCAAAATCCGCAGTCGCCCACAATGCGGCGAGACAATTTCATAGTAAACACGCAAGATTTGCCTCTTATCTAGAGATTACTGCCACAAAAGGACCGAAGACGCACCTAAAACTAGATTCACCTCTGTCTCTTTGGCGACGCCCCAGGGGCGGAGCCGTTGGTATAGTACTGCGATTGAGTTGAAAATATTCTAAGAATTCCACCAATGCATTCCCTAGGGAATTAAATATTGTCAACAAGATAACTCAAGAACGGCTGGATGGATTGGTTTCATACTTGGTGGGTTGGTAGGGTGTGACTAAATCTAGAAATGATGAGATTTTGTGCCCCCTAGTGGCTTACCCTTGGTACTGCAGCGGAACTTCAACGTCTTTATATCTCATGATCTGTACATGCTAAAGTTATGAATTTTTAATGGTAGGTAGCTCTTGTGCTTGGAAAGAAGTCACGCAAGTTAAGGTCCCCTAGCAGCTTGTTCTTGAACTACAGGACAGTTTGTTTGAAAAAAATATGCAAGAGAGGATAACTAAAAAACCGTTGACCGATCGTCGTGATTTTTAGTATGTAGGTAGCGTAAGTGATGCTTGATATAACTGAGTTACAATTCTGCAAATCAGGATCTAATTTGCATAATTAGGGCAGAGATTTTGCTGTGTTCAATATAAGGGCTATGAAACACTTGTGACATATGTTATTGAAAAAGACAAGATCTTTGGCAGATATTGATTATGTAAATGAAGACCTAATTTGCATAATTAATGAAAACTATACAATGTGATAGTGGTAATTGCCGGGAATTTAGTAACTTATCATACTTCATTGCCATAGTTCAGTAAATGTGAAGATCACTAAACATAATTTATTTAAACCCTGTCCTAATTTGCATAATTCATGAGGAAACGCTAGAAAATCTCTCAAGTTAAGAGTATGTTTGTTAGTATATCCTCGTGAGAAACTTATGACTGGCTCACGTACTTAAACAAGCACCTCCATCAACAATAACCCAAACAGACATCATGATCATCACTCACATCAAAAGAGAATCACGTCGCCTAGGCGTTTTTTAAACGCCACTTTACTTGTTTTGTATTACACTGGATTGATGGAAGGGAAATTATTATCAACTCAGACATTGTTTTTGGTAGTGTCTTATTTTTTTTAGACCGGACTCTTTTAGACACTACCCACGCGGAGGAGGACAAATTAAAAGCTCGGTCCCCAACCCACCATATTACATGCACACGGCAGCTACCGTGTCATGTATTACTGGGGTGAACAATTTGTGACGAAACTTTGTAAACGCTCAGACTCTGTTCTACCTGTGCCCTCTCGGGGCCCCAGACCGTCCAAATTCGACACAAATGTCCAGGGAAATGAATGGTTTTGTCGTCACTACCGGTAAAACTTGATTTACGAGGGGTGATCAAAAAGTTCTCGGCCTCACCTAGAAAATAAAGGTCAAACTCCTATTTTTTTATATAGTTGTATACTATGACGTCTTACATCACTGCACACAAAAATTCAAATTTTTGTATTCATTAATGAGCACGTGACGCCCCGTGAAAATGGGGTGGGTAAGGGCAAATCACAAAATGGCCGCAACAGAAGCGTGTGCTCTGATCAAGTGTATCGATAAAAAAGGATGTCTTCTGAGGACATCCATGAAGACATGGTCAAGACACTTGATGATGACTCCCCTTCTTATTCAACTATAAAGAATGGGGTTACTAGCTACAAGCGCGGCAAGGAAAGCACAAAAGATGAACATAGGTCAGCATGCCACAAATCAGCACCACGGACAATCCAGTTGAGGCCATCCATCACATGGTAGGGAATGACAGATGTGAGACTGGCCAACATGTAGCAGGTTCTTTGGCCTGTGTTATTACTCACAATGTTTTGTCGAACATCCTGGGGATGAACAAACTGTCTGCATAGTGGGTGCCTCGAATGTTTTCTAATCATCAGAAGTTAAACAGGCTGGACATTTCAAGGAACGAATTCAGTCCAATGCATGCAATTTCCTCAAAACATTTGTCACCCAAGATGAGCTGGGTTCACCACTTTCACCCCGAATCAAAACAACAGAGCAAAAAAACGGATGAAGATTTTTTTCGGCCCCCCCAAGAAGTTTTAACGAGTTTCATTCGTTGACAGGGTTTTTGCCACTGTTTTCTGGGACAGTAAGGAAGTAATCATGATTGAATACATGTGAAGGGGTTAAAGCATCAATGGGGAGTACTATTCAACAGAATTACGATATTTGAGGGCAACGATAAAAGAGAAAAGGAGAGGAAAGCTCCGAGCTGGCGTGATGAAAATGCACCTGTCCACAGAGCACAGGGGTCAGTGGCAGCAGCAAACGAATTTGGGTTTGCAGTCTAACCCTACCCTTCCAATTCACCTGACCTAGCACCCTCGGATTTCTACCTGTTTCCTAAACTCAAGTTCCACTTACGTGGTCAACGTTTTGATGGTAATGATGACGTCATCTATGCGGTATAGGCCAATCTGGGGCTCCAGATGCAATCCTCTTCCACAAGGGGAAAACAAACCTGGAACATCACTGGACCAAGTGCATTGCAGTTAGAAAGGACTATCTTAAAAAAAAGTGTAAGAAAAATTTTACTGCCCTGACGTTTTCTAGGTGAGGCCGAGAACTTTTTCGGATCACCCTTCGTATGCCTGTCCCTTCCACATCAAAGTCGTGCCATCTCCATTGATTATGTCCAACAGCAAACTGTCGTGCCGGTAACGGATCGCACTAAACAATATATCCGGTGTTTTCTTCGTGGTCACGGTTACAGTATCTACTAAATGTATTCAGCATCAATATACACCTCTTCCCTATATGCAGCTCTTCCCTGAAAAAAAACCCCGCGCGTTTACGTAATTAGGCTACAGCAAATAAATTTTGACTGATCTACTAATGTGATGGGGCAAAAAAGATTCCTACATTTTCAAGTGTTGAGATCCCTTTATAAACAGGAATTGAGGCGACAAAACATGACATCACAGCCTGTTAGGTCTTTTATGTTATATTAAAAAAAATGCCGAAACTCATGATGTTTGAATTCAGGACTCCTAAATTTAAACATCATGAGTTTCGGCATTTTTTGTCTGTCGAAAATGATTGGATTGTGTAAAGGTGCAATATTGTTGTGTGAACATGACAGACCGAACAGACGTTTGACACGTTTCTGTACACTAGAAAAATCGTTCGGTGAGTCCTGAAGAAAGTTACAGACATATTGTGCTCTGTAGAGGTTTCCCCAAATATTGTACGGTTATTGTTTTTGTTTCATCCTGTACATAGTAGACTTTTTGTATTTATTAAAATGTTTGTATCTCATGTAGAAAATTGCAGACGTGTTGTGTATGTTCGCATATACAATGTACTGTATAAATTAAATTGTTGAGCCAATTGATCAAATTGGCCAAACTCCTCTACTTTTAACTTATCTTTTCTTCGACACAAGAGAAATATGTATCGCTGAATATTACACGCCGTGGCCTACCTTGCAGTTCTAAACGTTCCCGCTAAGAGTTTCTCCTTCACGGCCGGACTGGACGCCTATATGGCAGGTCTTCTACATGTATTCCATATCTTGAATGACGTTTGGTGATGTTATTCTTTGAGCGTCACCGCTAGTGCATGTCGGCAACGTTCCGGCGTGAATTATCCGTATTGGTAATTAACTAGACTCTAAGTAGTTAATAATGTTTGTAATAAAGGGTTTAACGTACATCACATCCTAGTATTTTTTGGTAGCGCAATGGTTGATATCATCACCTATCGTACTGGCTATGGTGAATTTCCTTACAGATACATTTGATAAAGTTGCAGATACGCAGCATTTGTTACCGTTACAAATGATAAATACAAGTTTAGACAAAAATACAGAAGGATCAGATATGTTAATATCTGTCAGATAAGAGCGGATATGAGATATGTTATTGAAAGAAAGACAATGTGAACAAAATTTAAGAAACTGGCACAAGAAAGTGAACTCCGCGGAGAAACGTTAACCGCCCCCCCCCTTGCCTCATTATGTATCCCATCTCCGCGGAGGTAATTCCATCAACCCCGTACGTGCTTCCGTCGTGTCGCGGTCGAAAAGAAATCGTGAGTTTCCCGACATCTTTCTACGAAACTGTCTCGGTTTCATCGTTAGAATTGCATCCTACATCCTACATACAACTCCGGTACGTACCAAGAGCTTATCTACACTACAGTTATCGATGTAAAAGGAAAATAACTTGTACAATTTATTTTGTTTCACGTTCTGTCACAAGCATCGGGCTCAACCAGTCAAAGAAGTTATTCCCTGTACATGTATGGCTCGAAAAATCCTTGTTTGGAAACACGGTTCTGTCAGCGGCAACTTGCTTCTGAAACAACACGTGTACGCAAACTTTGAACAAGAAGCTTTCATCACGAATGTCCTTGCTTTGAAGGATTGTTGTGCCGATTTTTTAGGTGTGAGAAAAAGTTGTTGACAGCCCAGCGATGGTCTTTCGGGGGTTACGTCATCTCGTTAAAAATTAGAACTTACAGACGACAACAGAAATGCTTGCATAATTTGTACGGATATGAAGATTGCTTTTCTATGAACCTATAGTTAATTTATCAGAGAAACGTCAATTTCGGTGATAAATTTGGAAGTTAAGATATTTTGCAAACCCCGAAATGTGCCTCACGTAACGGCCTTCCCGCCCAAACATCTGGTATCTATTATTATCTATTAGGAAATGTTGGAGAAAGGGGAGATTCAAATCCCGTACACGTGGCGTTATTGAATTCGTAGGTATTGGGGGTGATTCACTAACTATAGCACACGATGCTTTGCCAACTGATGAGTGTACATTCTATCTAAGGCCACACCAATTAAATTTCTTGGTTAACGGATTTTTCAAGAAAAATAATGGAGCGGGCGGGCGAAAAAAATAAAAACAGGCCTAGACATCCTATTAATGGCCCAAAATGGTACGATAGGAGCCATGAAGTCAAACCACCAGGCTGGTTCAAAATTTAAACAATGAATTTTGAACTTATAATGATACCATTGCATTGAAAGATGGAATAACTGTAACAACTAGGATAAAAAGGACTGTTTTCTACTGTTGAGGGCAAAATATTAGCATTTTGCAGTAGATTCTGAATTTTTATTTTTATTTGCAAATCAGAAAAAAATGAAGCGGCAAATCCGTTAAACAAGAAATTAAATTGGTCTGGCCTAATCACATCTTTTTGTTTACCATTTCCACAGGTTTCCATAGTCCATTTTATAGTGCTACCTACCTCGCTGAAAGTGGAAGAGAAACAGTGCGCGAGGCTTCGTCTGTGTACCTCCACTCTTCCAGACATCATCAGTACAACAGTACCCTGCTGTAGCAGTTCAAGACTTGATTGTGTGAAGGATATTTTGCAGGTACAGTGTGTGTAGTTGACTCGTGTTTGTTTACGACTGTATGTACGTGGTTTAGCAGCATAGCTCACGAAGCTCATCGCGGGGTCAGTAGCGTGGGTGCCAAACCCATAGCACACTGGACACAAAATATTTCAGTGAGCCTGGGTCTGGCAAGAAGACTTGGGAAAGGCTCTCCAGCATAGGGAGGAGAAGCTGTGATTGATGACCCCTCACACCACAGGTAGCCTGTTACATGGCACCACCATTGGTCAGCAGGAGACAATCAACAGTTAATCATTAACCAGTGGTCAATTTTCTAGATGTATTTGGAGTTTATTTTCCAAAATAACAGCAGAACTTAATTTAACAGTAGAAGTAGTGTACAACCCAGGCTTTCCTGTTTGTTTAGGTAACAGTCCTCTAACACACCAGCACAAAATACACCTTATTTACAGTTTTAGCTCGTCTGCTGGTGAAGATTCAAAGATGAAGCTGGGATTTTTAACCAATCATAGCAGAGGTGTAAAATTGCTTCCTCCTGTTCCACCAATGGGGCCAAACGCTCAGATGGGGCCTTGCGTTCGCCTGGCAGGTCTATCTGACCCTACCACTAGTACCAGACCCAGGCTCACTGAGATACTTTGTGTCTAGTGTGCTATGGGTTTGGCACCCAAGCTACAGGGTCGGCACAGCTGCAGAGCGTTCGACTGGGAACCCAGAGGTCGCAAGTACGAATCCTGCCTGTCACCGAACTTACTCCCTGGGGAAAGCCACTTTACACGAATTTCATCACTTAACTCACGTGAAAATGAGTATGTCTATTGTTTGTCCTCTGCATGTGGTGGCGGCATGGAAATAATAAGTTGAAAACACTTTAAATGAATGTTGGAGAATAGAATTTGGCGAGGTCTCTTGTTCCCTACTCTTTTAGCTATTGGAACAATAGACCTGGCATCATGTAGCTATGTATGAATCTGTTTGAATCCATCCGCCTCATTAAAGTTAAACATTTTAGTTATTCCTCTGCCCTGTTAGCACATTTTCGCAGTGCATGGCCAGCGTGCAACCAAATTTTACTTGGGGCAACCTACTTTTGAACCTAGGTAGCCCAGTGTGCTACCTGAATTTTTTAAAAATGCCCCCCCCCCCCCCAAATTATGCCCACTTGGCTTGTATCTGGCAGATGCTTTTTAATTTTAGGTATGAATGGCTATTACTAGTATCAGTTAACTAAAGGCTGTTAGAAATATTGTCAAAGGCTTATGTATGTAACATTAATTACAATTAATTTGAGGAAAGTAGGTGGGGCAACTTAAATTCTGATGGGCAACCTAATTTTTGCCGCAGGTTGCCCACTGGGCATCCTGGTTCAAAAAGTATTTTGTACACTGATGGCACCTGCAGCTTGAATGCCAGTCTTTTCAGCTTGCAGCTGCGGGTGTCAATGCGAAATATCTCCCACTTCTTACTTCACTGCCCTTCTCAGAAATCAATGTCTATGTCTTTTTGGCAAGCTTACCAGGGTGATAGGACTTTATTTAGACATTTATTCTCTGTCTGACGATGTTTTAATACACCTTTCGTTTACTTTACGGGTCTTCCTGCTTTTGGTTAAAAATTAGTTGAGAAATTATGCATCTTTAGTAAAACTTAGTAACAGTAACCGTTTCGTACCCTCCGGATTTACAACATTTAGCATACTGCACTCGAGCGCTTCATGAAATGTCACGGGGATGGGGCATGGGGCAACACATATAGTTATATCTAATTAATCACCAATATGCCTGCTTTGTATTGTTTGTTTGTGTACCTTTCTGTGTTATTTTTTTATGTATCTTTGTTAATTATTCTATGCTCGATGGTGGTGCAAGTTAAATAAGTGTAATTCACTTGTAATGAGTGCATCGCCATCACAGTCTTGTATTTTCTTTTATGTGCTTGAATTTAAAAAAATAGATATAACAGTGTACAAAATACTTTTTTGAACCAGGTAGTGGACAACCTACAGCAAAAATTAGGTTGCCCATCAGAATTTTAGGTTGCCCCACCTATAAGCTGACTGATGCTAGTAATAGCCATTAATACCTAAAATTAAAAAGCATCTGCCGGATACAGTGGTGCAATTTGCCAAGTGGGCATGATTTCGTGTGTGTGTGTGTGGGGGGGGGACATTCTTAAAATCCAGGTAGCACACTGGGCTACCTAGGTTCAAAAATAGGTTGCCTCAAGTAAAATTTGGTTGCCCGGACGTGTTTTGCACGCTGTATGACATGCCAGGGGAGTGGGTTTGCTAGCTATATATATAGTGAGTCACCTGGCATGTTATATCTCTATTTGGCCAAATTCTATTGTTTACAGCTGCCTCACAAAGCCTTGTAGAGGCTAGCCTGACTAAATCTGTGCTCCTAGCGGCCGGCCCGGTATTACTGGTCCGGCCCGGTATCTCTGGTGTAATAGCGGGCCGGCCGCTAGGAGCGCAGATTTAGTCAGGCTAGGTAGAGGCTAGTTTGTACTTTGTATTGTCAGCATATATGTCTTGCGCAGACAGGAACTGTTATTAAAATCAAGTGTGGTTCATCTTCATTCTCCAGGGCTATAGAGGTGAAATCAGCTTTTGTTACCATGGCAACAAACATTGGTGACTCTGATGGCATCAAAAGAGGATCGAAAGGGAGGTTTACGAGCGGGGGAGTTGCTGCGAAATATTACAAGTGTGAGGAGTGCAGCACGCACTTCAGGCAGCAGAGTGATCTGAAAAGACACATGCGGACTCATGCAGGTGAGAAACCCTACAGATGTGAGGAGTGCAACAAGCAGTTCAGGCTGCTGGGTCATCTGAAGGCTCACATGCGGACTCACACTGGACAGAAACCCTACAAGTGTGAGGAGTGCAACAGGAAGTTCATTCAGCTGGGTGATCTAAAGAGCCACATGCGGACTCATACTGGTGAGAAACCCTACAGGTGTGAGGAGTGCAACAGGCAGTTCAGTCAGCTGGGTAATTTGAAGACCCACATGCGGACTCATACTGGTGAGAAACCCTACACGTGTGAGGAGTGCAGCAAGCAGTTCAGTCGGCTGGGTAATCTGAAGACCCACATGCGGACTCATACTGGGGAGAAACCCTACAGGTGTAAGGAGTGCAGCAAGCAGTTCAGTCGGCTGGGTCATCTGAAGACTCACATGCGGACTCACACAGGTGAGAAACCTTATAAGTGTGAGGAGTGCAGCAAGAAGTTCAGTGAGCTGGGTAATCTTAAGACTCACATGCGGACTCACGCAGGGGAGAAACCCTACAGGTGTGAGGAGTGCAGCAAGCAGTTCAGTCAGCTGGGTGATCTAAAGAGCCACATGCGGACTCACACTGGAGAGAAACCCTATAAGTGTGAGGAGTGCAGCAAGAAGTTCAGTGAGCTGGGTACTCTTAAGACTCACATGCAGACACATACCGGTGAGAAACCCTACAGGTGTGAGGAGTGCAGCAGGCAATTCAGTCAGCTGGGTCATCTGAAGAGACACATGCGGACTCATACTGGGGAGAAACCCTACACGTGTGAGGAGTGCAGCAGACAGTTCAGTCATCTGAGTAATCTGAAGAGACACATGCGGAGTCACTTGTGAGAGAGGATTACACACAAATTAAACAAAACTCAGTTTTAAGGATTGTGATGTGTCTCATGAAACTCGGCTTAGAAAGTCAAACGGTGAAGAAACTCTAACTGTGGTTTGAGTCTGTCTAGTAACCTTTATAATATTATTGCAAGAGACACATAAAACTCTTAAGGGAGAATGTTTTAACAGGTGGTGACAAGGCTGTAAGGACCTAAAAGAGGACAGCAATGTGAAACCATACAGAAAAAAAATCAAAGTAGTACTCGTGACTAAAACTTAAAAGTGGGATTTGCTTAAAAGAGCCTGTAAAGTTTGCTTTAGTATCTTTAATAGAATGTTTTGTTCCTTGGAAACATTGGACTGCATGTGTTACATCTTGTTTGTAGCCTTCCACGGCATAGCATTGGAAACTCAACTGATACAGACAGAGTATGCAAATTACTGTATATCGAGCTTTGGCTAAGCTGTACATGTTTCAATTCTTTTTGTTATTGAGAAAAAGTGGTTTGTTTCATAGATAGATTATTACCATCCAATATCAACTTATTTTTTTATTCTCTTAACTAGTCTAGGCATTTTTGAATCATTTTCACGTAGCATACTTTTTATTCTCAGTGTTGTTCTGAATAATATTGTTATTTTTTTATTCTCTTTTAATCTAGTCTTGGTATTTTAGAATCATTTTCACGTAGTCTACTTTTTATTATCTTCAGTGTTGTTTCTGAATAATACTTGCCATAGGTGATAGACTTAGTGTATGTACATGTAGGTGTAAGTAAATAGAAAACTAGAGTTGTTAGTGTTTCTAATACTCTACTGTATACAGCACATTTTGTAGCAAAAGAACCAGCGGAAACTTGTTATAGAGCCTAATGTTTAATCTCGAAGTGCATGTATACGAGGTACATGTAGGTGCCTTTTACAGCTTTAGTTTTGTTAACATGCATTTATTCAAGCCGTTTTCCTTTGTTCCAAATAAACGTTCTTTTAACTCATAACTCATGGTCATGTTGCAGACGTGAAGAATATGTACAAAACAATGACACATCATGATTCATAACTTTATTTCTGGCTAACAAGTGTTGAGTAGAAATCTCGAATAGAACGGTTTTACAACCTACGAAATATTTGCCATTACCACACCATAGTGCTAGATCTTCCTAGCGCTAGAGCCTTTTCGAAAGAATCGCTTTTTAAAGTTTCACAAACTGGCACAACAGTACTGCGAACACCGAAAGATGAGTAAGATCTGCTGAAGTTTTCGACGAAGGAGACGCAGGATTAAAGCCCAGCTGATTTCACGTTGTAGGTGTTAAATGATGAATGCGTTTTCACAGTCTCTCTGTACACAACGTTGTGGCCATGGTACATTTGGACGCTTCCAACACAGGTCCATTATTTGCCTCAGCTCAGGAAACCACATAAACAGCCTCACTGAGGGAGTATGACCCATTCACCAGTTATGACGTCCGCGTGTATTGTTTGTAAGGTACCGTCAGGGTTGGACAAGTTTTCAAAAATTCACTTGCCCTTTCGGGCAAGTATATGGTCATATCCATTTGCCCGAACCAACTTTTCACTTGCCCAAAATATACATGACATCTTTATATGCATTTTTAATACCAACAAGAAGCCATAGGTGACAATCCTCCGTAAAGTTTTATATATTTCAACAAAATCCCAAGCGTCAACGCCAGACCTACTGTGCAGACATTATAATTAGGCAACGGTTAATACAATGAGGGCGCGTCACAAGCATAAAACATACAAAGAGCTAAATCCATTACTCCTCCCAGGGCGTGTAAAGATACTGTGCTTCAAATTCGAAGTTCATTTTAATTACACACACACAATCATTGCATTCACATAAAGATCGGACTATCATGGTCGTGTCTAGTAACAAAGAAAGCCCCACCGTCTTACCGTGCCTGTACCTAATTAAGCGCGCCTGGAACAGGCCAAATTCCAGCAACAGTTGCGGTAAGCACCGCGAGTGTTACTACCGCCGGCCAGATAACCAGGATATCTGCTTATAGTACCTCTGCTACCAGACAACTGCCTAAACCTACGGCCTATTCCACAGGATTGTAAAAGTAGGGATGTTTCTAAAATATGCATTTACTTCAATATCAAAACAGCTACGGTAAAAATAAAAAGACGTGCATCATCCCGGACATAATGCCACACCACATGCGAAATTACACAGAAATGCGACGTACGGAAGAATGCGTTTTGGCTGCGAACATCTTCCAAAAAACTTGGCATCTCTTAAGCATGGGCAAAAACATCTCGGAACCACTTATACAAAACCCACCCCGTATCTGCATAGAACGTTCCCACCCCCCACTGCTATTCCAAACAACGCGTTTTTCTGGACCATTCCAATTCGCCTCGTAATTGTAGGGGTGCGTCTGCAATATTGCATTGACCGCGAAAGCAGCAACGGCAAAAATACACATTCGTGCATCAACACGGGCATGCCCGCAGACGGCGTATAAAATTGCGTGCCGATTACACAAAGAGAACCCAGTGTTTTGACTGCGAACATGAAAAATCAGCCGATCACAACACTCCGTCCGGAGGTCCTGACCTCCTTCACGGAGTAACAAGGAAATTATTTTATTTTGAAGTTCATAATGCTGTATACTTTATTTATCAAAATAAGGTGGTTTGAGACTTATTTTCTGACGAAAGGGTATTTATATGATATACGGCAAAATGATGAGTGAGTGTGCTCCATACACCATAGCGGCTATACTTCGCATCCAAAAAATTTACTTGCCCAATCTGGCAAGTACAAGGGGATATTCACTTGCCTTTACTAGTACTTATTACTTTTTTACAGTATTTTTACCTGCCCTGGGCAAATACTTGTCCTACCCTGGTACCTGATCCAAATGTGAAGATGCAGAAGTTCAGGCCAGCCGAAGTAGGGATAGACACATCCGTGGTTCCACGATGATCAGTATTATTGCCATGACCTGGTCCTACAATGCAATATGAAAATGCACAAACCGCCCCCCTCCTGTACTTAGAGAAATGGTAAAGATGTGTTATGCGTTCAGTACTTAGTATATGACACCATCGCAGATCAGAAACCAATGTACATACATGTGTTGTTGTACAATCTAGTCGCTACTAGTATGAATACACGTCACTTGCTTACAATGCAGTCTGAATATGTATATTATATAACATCTGTGTCCATAATATCACCAGGGTCCATAATATCGCCACCTTGAGAAATAGTGTGCTTAAAGATATCTTTACTGCAACATACCCTAGGTATGTACATTTGATGTGTGAAGGAGTACATACCAAAATTATGTTGCAGTAAAAATATCTTTAAGCACACTATTTCTCAAGGTGGTGATATTATGGACCCTGGTTATATTATGAACACAGATGTTAGGTCACCAGACCAATTCTGTATTTGGAATATAGTGGATGTTGTGAGTTTGGAACTACATGTAGTACAGTAGTAAGATTTTGCATTTACAGGTACGGTACCTTACACAGTTACGATAGATGCAGCTATGTTTTTGGAATGGTGATCTGTACGGTTACCAAATCTTAATTTAGCGAAATTCTTCGACCATCCTACAGTGCCTACAAAATCCTTCAATGAAATATGAAAATACACAAGGCGTACCCATAATTTTTGCACTTAGAGAAATGGTAAAGACTCGTTCTGAGTTCAATATTGGTAAATGTCACCATCATAGCAGAAACGAATGTAAATACATGCATTGTTGTACAATTTAGTCGCTTACAATGTAGTAGGAACATTAAAAAAAGACATGTATTTGGAACGAGCTACGTTGTGAGTTCGGAACTACATGTAATACTACTCTAGTAGTAGTTTTACGCATTTACTTACAGATACGATGCATTACACGGGTCCGGATAGCCAGGGCATAGATGTAGTCTTTTTTTTTGTGAACGTGATCCGTATTGTTGCCAAGCTTTGACTATCCTTAATCCTCAAACACCCGAACTTTTTTCGTGACGTTAATGCCCGAACGGGGTCCAAATGGACCCCATTTGGTTTCTTTCATATTTATATTCCTTTTTGCATTCTTTCATTGATCTTTGCACGTGTTGGTTAAACATAGTAAGAGGTATATTTTGGCATGATTAAGTGTTAAAAATTCCAGCTCATTATCATAATTTATGCAAAAATAGGATAAAGGCCTGCAGGCATGGACATGGGGTTGACCTCAAATGATTTATGACCTAATTCCTAAGGTTGAGGTTACTTGGCAAACTGCATAATATTAACGCAATAGTGCTTCCTTGAAGACATATTGAGGACATCCGAACAATTTTGTGTGTAGAAAAGTGCAAATACATGGCTGGGGTCCGTTTGGACCCCACACGGTCTTACATAAGACTTCCGTTGTTATTTTTACAAAATTGTGCCGATCTCCAAAAAATTTAGGAGAACTTGTAGTAGAGATTTATCGACAAAGTCACGGGAGGAATTTTTTTTCGAATGAAAAAAATTCAAATAGCACATAAAAAATGGACCCCATTCAGGTGTTTGAGGGTTAACTTAAAGATGATTAAAGATCAGAGGTCCTACGATTCAATATTCATAAATGAACATAGCGTACCCCGTGATATTCCTGTACTTAGAGAGATGGTAAAGATACGTTGTAACTTCAGAACTGGTAGATGTCACGATCGGAGTCCAAAGACTAATACGTGTACTGTTGTACAGTATAGTCGCTGGTATGCATATATGACATAAAACACATCGCAGTATGACTATACGTAGTCCACACCAGACCAGTTCGGCATCTGAATTGAAATGTATGAGCTACGTTTTGAGTTACATGTAGTACACAAGCCCTACAATTAAAGTATGAAAATACACATAGCGTTCACATACTAGTAATATCTGTGATTAGAGAAATTGTAAAGATTCGTTGTGAATTCGGATATCACTATCTTAGCCCAGAAACTAATGTATATAATTACATGTGTTGTTGTACAATCTAGTCGCCGGTATCTATGTCATTTGAGAACACATCACTTACAATGCAGTATATTCATACAGCGCACTACACCAGTTCTGTAGGTTTTCTTAATCGCAGGCCAAGACACACAAAGCAGTGTCTTCTTAGGTGTGGTGATGTTTTTAAGATGTAGCTGTTTGGATACGTATTCCAGACTAGATGGGTGATCCAGAAACTAGATCACTACATACTTATTTAGGTTCAGTCCACAATTATAGTTTGATATGTCTGGGGTGTAACGGTGGTTGAGTTGAGGAGTTGGAATATCACCACAAGTTTTTTTTTTTTTCAAATATTCCTCAACTGATTTTTTCGCTGTATTTTCCTACAATATTTTGATGCCTGACAGTTACAGCTCATTGGTTACTATGTTATAATATTTTAGACTTTGTAAACCATTTCCTCACAAATTTCCGAACGGGTATGGTATCATTTAGCTCCCCCTTCCCGTGTTGAACTGGCAGCTACGCTGTCATGAGCTATTTTGCTATTTTTGGCGACGTCCCAGGGATGAGCCTTATGGTACGGTATTGTGTGCAGTTTACAAGAATTCTAGAAATTCTACAGGAATTTTATCCACAGGCATGGAATGTCCACAGGGATGTCTCCCAGCTCTGTTTGCTGACACACTCCTGAAACATTCCACGTTCCTGGGAACCCTTTGGAAAACCTGTCTGCCCCAGATGCCCTATTTTCCAAGGCTCCATCAAAATCATGAAGTCATGGCAGTGCATGCCATGCAAACAATAACCCTAACAGCAACCACCGTCGCCATGGCAATGTATGCTTTCATTGCCAGTCTTGTATGTATATTTATGTATATTCTTGTATGTATATTTATGTATATATAAATATATTTTCCTCTCTATATATGTATATTTGCTAAAGCCTTGCTACGCACAATGTAGCTCAATTTGCTATATGATATATATAGTATTGAGTATTCTTTATCGGTACCACCAAAGATCGGACACAACACTAAAAATAAACCCTATAATATTCATTCAATGACATTCACCTTAGATTCTCCTTTCTTCACTTTTCATATTTGATTTTAGATTAATTTTGTTTTAGATCCCAATGATATCACAAAGATAATCCTACATATTAAAACTTTTTGATAATCACTATTTTCATGTTGACCTATTCCATACTAAAAGGTGCTTGCCACTCAATATTCCATCCTACGCCTAACTCGCTGTGAGCCTTTTATTAGTTCAACAAGATAAATTCTACAGTCAACTTTATTCGCTGTTGTTGTTTTATAATTTTGTGTGAGCATAGCCTTTACTTCTATAAACAGTCCTTATCTTGTACTCTCCAAGCAGAGGTTTGGGCTTTGGCTTCTTCTTGGCAAATTTTAGGCTTTTTAATAGGACTTTCTTTTGTGTACTGGTATTTTTTTGTGCCCGCCCAAAAGATACCAGCACAAAAAAGAACACCCGATAGAAAAGCCTAAAACACGCCAAAAACAAGCCACTGCTTAGAGAGTACTTGTCTTGTACAAGTATAGTTATCTGGAAAATACCGAAATGTGCACGTTATGAATGACAACTGCTTGTGTTCCACATCACTAATTCATGCCCAGGTTCAATAGCCTGGATGCCAGCCTTTTAACTTTCCCACCAAAAGGCACAAACAAGTTATCTGTATGGTTTTTATGCCACGTGCACGTCATGAGCTAGCTGTGCGGTCCTCTGCTGACCCAGACAAACTTCTACAGTGGGCGGTAGTCTTTTTGTCAGGAAAACTGTCCAGCACACTAAAGCCCAAAAGGCTGGTATCCAGGCTATGTAACGGTTAGTCTGGCTGGAGATCGTACATGAGTGGGCGGACATGAAACAGAAGTCTCAACCAGCCTCTATGGTACCAAATATCTTGGTGCAATACTAGTGAATGTTACCAGATGCTTGGTGCATTTTGTGAATTCGTGTAAAAGCATAAAACAGGTTGAAAACGCTTGTTTTGTTAAAAAAAAGACAATCATATTATGAATATGGGTAAAATCTTGCTCACAAAGAGAAAGTCTATTTGTTTGTCCCTTGTGATAATTCCCACTCAAGACATATTGACCCGTTTTTTAATCTCTTTAATTGGACGATGAATCTTAGAAGGTCATGAAACAATTGTCTCCAACAATGATACGGTAAAGATCAGCTGGCCCCAACGATCAATTTTGGTTGAAATTGAAAGGTAGGATGTAGCCAATTTTCGCTGCAGTAC
>NW_017803691.1:43406-61044 GCF_001625305.1 Branchiostoma belcheri | reverse complement strand
ACAAGGCGTACCCATAATTTTTGCACTTAGAGAAATGGTAAAGACTCGTTCTGAGTTCAATATTGGTAAATGTCACCATCATAGCAGAAACGAATGTAAATACATGCATTGTTGTACAATTTAGTCGCTTACAATGTAGTAGGAACATTAAAAAAGACATGTATTTGGAACGAGCTACGTTGTGAGTTCGGAACTACATGTAATACTACTCTAGTAGTAGTTTTACGCATTTACTTACAGATACGATGCATTACACGGGTCCGATAGCCAGGGCATAGATGTAGTCTTTTTTTAGTGTAACGTGATCCGTATTGTTGCCAAGCTTTGACTATCCTTAATCCTCAAACACCCGAACTTTTTTCGTGACGTTAATGCCCGAACGGGGTCCAAATGGACCCCATTTGGTTTCTTTCATATTTATATTCCTTTTTGCATTCTTTCATTGATCTTTGCACGTGTTGGTTAAACATAGTAAGAGGTATATTTTGGCATGATTAAGTGTTAAAATTCCAGCCCATTATCATAATTTATGCAAAATAGGATAAGGCCTGCAGGCATGGACATGGGGTTGACCTCAAATGATTTATGACCTAATTCCTAAGGTTGAGGTTACTTGGCAAACTGCACAATATTAACGCAATAGTGCTTCCTTGAAGACATATTGAGGACATCCGAACAATTTTGTGTGTAGAAAAGTGCAAATACATGGCTGGGGTCCGTTTGGACCCCACACGGTCTTACATAAGACTTCCGTTGTTATTTTTACAAAATTGTGCCGATCTCCAAAAAATTTAGGAGAACTTGTAGTAGAGATTTATCGACAAAGTCACGGGAGGAATTTTTTTTCGAATGAAAAAAATTCAAATAGCACATAAAAAATGGACCCCATTCAGGTGTTTGAGGGTTAACTTAAAGATGATTAAAGATCAGAGGTCCTACGATTCAATATTCATAAATGAACATAGCGTACCCCGTGATATTCCTGTACTTAGAGAGATGGTAAAGATACGTTGTAACTTCAGAACTGGTAGATGTCACGATCGGAGTCCAAAGACTAATACGTGTACTGTTGTACAGTATAGTCGCTGGTATGCATATATGACATAAAACACATCGCAGTATGACTATACGTAGTCCACACCAGACCAGTTCGGCATCTGAATTGAAATGTATGAGCTACGTTGTGAGTTACATATAGTACACAAACCCTACAATGAAGTATGAAGATACACATAGCGTACACATACTAGTAATTTATGTGATTAGAAAAAGATTCGTTGTGAATTCGGAAGATGTCACTATCTTAGCCCAGAAACTAATGTATATAATTACATGTGTTGTTGTACAATCTAGTCGCCGGTATCTATGTCATTTGAGAACACATCACTTACAATGCAGTATATTCATACAGCGCACTACACCATTTCTGTAGGTTTTCTTAATCGCAGACCAAGACGAACAAAGCACTGTCTTCTTAGGTGTGGTGGCGTATTTTTAGATGTAGCTGTTTGGATACGTATTCCAGACTAGATGGGTGATCCAGAAACTAGATCACTACATACTTATTTAGGTTCAGTCCACAATTATAGTTTGATATGTCTGGGGTGTAACGATGGTTGAGTTGAGGAGTTGGAATATCAACACAAGTTTTTTTCAAATATTCGTCAACTGAGTTTTTTTGCCGTATTTTCCTACAATAATTTGATGCCTGACAGTTACAGCCCATTGGTTACTATATTATAATATTTTAGACTTTGCTGACCATTTCCTCACAAAGTTCGAACGGTTTCCGAACATTTAGCTCCCCCCTCCCGTGCTGAACTGGCTGCTACGCTGTCATGAGCCATTTTGCTATTTTTGGCGACGTCTCAGGGAGGAGCCTAATGGTACAGTACTGTGTGCAGTTTGCAAGAATTCTAGGAATTCTACAAGGAATTTTATCCACAGGCATGGAATGTCCACAGGAATGTCTCCCAGCTCTGTTTGCTAACACATTTCTGAAACATTCCACATTCCTGGAAACCCTTTGGAAAACCTGTCTGCCCCAGATGCCCTATTTTCCAAGGCTCCATCAAAATCATGAAGTCATGGCAGTGCCATGCAAACAATACTAACAGCAACCACCGTCGCCATGGCAATGTATGTTTTCATTGCCAGTCTTGTATGTATATTTATGTATATTCTTGTATGTATATTCATGTATATATAAATGTATTTTCCTCTCTATATATGTATATTTGCTCAAGCCTTGCTACGCACAATGTAGCTCAATTTGCTACATGATATAGTATTGAGTATTCTTTATCGGTGCCACCAAAGATCGGACACAACACTAAAAATACCTGCCTACTGCCTAAGTGCCCAGGCCAGGTACTGGCCCCTTGCTCCCCTCCGTCAGGTTCCTCCAACCAGTTCTGTCATCCATCCACTAAAAATAAACCCTATAATATTCATTCAATGACATTCACCTTAGATTCTCCTTTCTTCACTTTTCATATTTGATTTTAGATTTGTTTTAGATCCCAATGATATCACATAGATAATCCTACAAATTAAAACTTCTTGATAATCACTATTTTCATGTTGACCTATTCCATACTAAAAGGTGCTGGCCACCCAATAGTCCATCTCACGCCTAACTTGTTGTGAGCCTTTTATTAGTTCAACAAGATAAATTCTACAGTCAACTTTATTCACTGTTATTGTTTTATAATTTTGTGTGAGCACAGTCTTTATTTTAATGAACAGTCCTTCTTATCTTGTACTCTCCAAGCAGATGTTAGGGCTTTGGCTTCTTTTTGGCGTGATTTTAGGCTTTTTAGGACTTTTTGTGTACTGCCTACTGGTATCTTTTTTGTGCCCGCCCAACAGTAGCCTGGGTTCCAAACCCATAGCACACTGGACACAAAATATCTCAGTGAGCCAGGCTCACTGAGATATTTTTTGGCCAGTGTGCTAGGGGTTTGGCACCCAGGCTAGCCCAACAGATACCAGCACAAAAAGAAAGTCCGATATAAAAGCCTAAAACGCGCCAAAAACAAGCCACTGTTTAGAGAGTAATAGTTATCTGGATTGGGGGGGCAGGAACATACCGAAATGTGCACGTTATAAATGACGTTGCTTCTGTTTCACATCACTAATTCATGCCCAGTTTAATAGCCTGGATGCCAGCCTTTTAACTTTCCCACCAAAAGGCACAAACATCTTATCTGTATGGTTTTTACGCCACGTCATGATCTGCGCAAAATAATCCCCATGTTAAGCAAGGTACCAAAAAGTTCTGGAGTTTTCTTAAATCAATTAAGTCGGAGAGGTCCGGTGTTTCCCATCTTAGGACCAATGGTACTTTGGTGTCAGACAGTAAGCTTAAAGCCAATCTGCTTAACCACCAGTTTCAGTCTGTGTTCACCCACGAGCCTCCAAACGACCCCCTGCCAGACCTAGGGCCTAGCCCTCATGCCTCCATGTCAGGCATCACAATAGAGGTGAGTGGAGTTGACAAGCTGTTGAATAACCTGAACATCCACAAAGCTTCTGGGCCAGACCAAGTTCACGCCCATGTCCTTAAGGAACTCAGATCAGTATTAAGTCCTATCCTCCAGGTAATTTTCCAAAAAAGCCTAGACACAGGTACAGTACCCGAGGCGTGGAAAGAGGCAAACATAGCCCCTGTGTATAAGAAAGGCGATCGTTCCAAACCTGAAAATTATCGCCCAATCTCACTCACATCCATTTGCTCTAAACTAATGGAACACATCATCGCAAGTACGATGATGTCTCACTTTCAAGCAAATGATATTCTGTATGACCTCCAGCATGGTTTTAGCCATGGCAAGTCTTGTGAAACCCAGCTGCTCTCACTAACAGACGACCTGGCCTTCAACAGAAACAACGGAACCCAGACAGACCTCATTTTTATGGACTTTGCCAAGGCATTTGACAAAGTTCCCCCCCGTAGACTGCTACACAAACTGCAGTACTATGGTGTCAGAGGAAACACCCTTGTCTGGATTCAGAACTTCCTGTTGGGTAGGTCGCAAACAGTTGTGCTTGATGGAGAGCGCTCTGACCCCATGCCTGTGACCTCGGGAGTCCCCCAAGGCACAGTGTTGGGGCCCGATCCTCTTCTTAGCCTACGTCAATGATTTGCCAGAACATGCTGTAAGTGCCAAGGTGAGACTTTTTGCAGATGACTGCATATTACAGATGCCAATATATGACAAATCTGATTGTGCTAAACTGCAGGAAGACATAGATAACATCAGCCTATGGGAGCGCAGGTGGCTTATGGAGTTTAACCCTTCAAAGTGTGAAGTAATGACCATCCCATCATCCAAAACTCCAATTACTCACTCGTATATCCTCCACAACCAGCTCCTAAACAAGGTAAGTTCCACTAGATACCTTGGGGTCACCATATCCTCCAACCTGACCTGGGGCAGCCATGTTGATGCCGTATCATCTAAGGCCAACAAAACACTTGGCATGCTGAGACGCTGCCTGAGGATCGCCAGCACTGCGGCCAAGGAAAGGGCCTACATGGCCCTGGTAAGACCACAGGTGGAATATGCTTGCAGTGTTTGGGATCCACACACCCAGGATCAGGTGGGTCGGATAGAGATGGTGCAGAGACGAGCTGCCCGGTACGTTACCAACAACTAAAACAGTACAAGTTCTGTCACCGACATGATTAATAAGCTGGGCTGGCAGTCCTTAGCACACCGAAGGAAGAACGCCAGACTTGCCACATTATACAAAATAACCAACAATGTTATTTCTGTGCCGCACGCATCTAGAGTTGTCCCGGCGACTCGATGCTCCCGCCGCACCAACCACGCTCTCAAGCTGCAGACCATCGCGAGTAGGAACAACTTTTACAGGCTCTCCTTCTTCCCTCGTACCATCAAAGAGTGGAACGAACTTGAGCCTGGTGTGGCGGAGGCGGGGTCCCTCGCCCAGTTCAAATCTGGACTGGCGAGGACCCTGCTGCATTGAGTCGCCCCTACACGTCTTGTATATATGTATATATATATGTCCTACTAACACACTAAATGCACTGTCTTGTCCTTTACACCAACAGACTCAGTTATTTACGTTCCGTAGTGTCCCCTCCTTTAGTTGCCCTTGTTTCTATTTGTACCGGTCACTTGTTTTGTAAATAACAACATGTGCAGCTGCTAGTAATCCAATGTCAATATTGGGCTCAGCAGTACTTAAGATGAGATGAGCTGTGCTGTCCTCTGCTGACCCAGACAAACCAGGAAAACTGTCCACCACACTAAAGCCCAAAAGGCTGGTATCCAGGCTATGTAACGGTTAGTCTGTAGATCGTGAGTGGGCGGACATGAAACAGAAGTCTCAACCAGCCTCTATGGTACCAAATATCTTGGTGCAATACTAGTGAATGTTACCAGATGATTGGTGCATTTTGTGAATTCGTGTAAAAGCATATAGAACAGGTTGAAAACACTTGTTAAAAATTATGAATCTGGGTAAAGATTAGATGTCTATTTGTTTGTCCCTTGTGACAATTCCCACTCAAGACTTATTGACACTATTTTTAATCTCTTTAATTTGACGATGAATCTTAGAAGGTCATGAAACAATTGTCTCCAACAATGATACGGTAAAGATTTGCCCCCAACGGCCAACTTTGGTTGAAATTGAAAGGTAGGATGTAGCCAATTATTGCTGTAGTACAATTGATCATTTTGAGGTCTCAGAAAAACTGCCCACAAACCAAATATCAAGACAATCCATTTACGCCTTCTCAACTTATCAAACACACACACACACACACACACGCGCGCGCGTGCAAGCACACACACACACACAAACTCACACACACATACACACACACACACACACACACACAACACACAACACACACACACATACACACACACACACACACACACACACATACATACACACACACACGAATGCCAACCAAAAAAAATAAAAATAACCTTCTTGCGAAGGTAAAAACTTTTTTTCGCAGCCTGAAAAAGTGCAAGTAAATGGTTAGCAGAATTTAAGGGATAGGTTGAGGGGAAGGTCGTTCCTTATGGTGTGTTAACTATTCCTCCCCCTGGGATCTCCCATGGCCAGTAAGTGTTAGGTAGTGTAACGGTGGGGAGGGACACACGCCGTGCTGTGTTACCTGTTCCCTCCCCTGGGATCTCCCATGGCCAGTAGGTGTTAGGTAGTGTGACGGTGGGGAGGGACGCACGTCCTGGTGTGTAATGGGTCTCCTCCCCTGGGATCTCCCATGGCCAGTAGGTGTTAGGTAGTGTGAGGGACGCACGTCGTTGTGTGTTACGGTTTCCCTCCCCTAGAATCTCCCATGGCCAGTAGGTGTTAGGTAGTGTGACGGTGGGAGTGACGCACGCCGTGCTGTGTTACGGGTTCCCTCCCTAGAATCTCCCATGGCCAGTAGGTGGGCATGATTCCATCCATGACGTTGACGTACGTCCCCACACCTTGGTCAGGCCGGGATATCAGAGCTGTCCTTAGCTGTCTACGGGCTCTTATACCTCGGACCAGGAAGGCGTTTCTATAAGAGGGATTACGCTGGTCTTTGGCCTGTCCAGTCGATTCATATGTGGCAATGGATCTTCCAGACCGTTGTCTGCTGGAAGTAATGCGGTCACCCCGAAGGAGCCGTTGGTTCTGTCGCCTGTTTGTGACGACATGTAGCGGAAACTCGGCAGCAGAACAGAAAGGAATGGGTCCGGTAGCCTCATCATCTGGGATCTCACTGTAGGTATGTGTTGGGACAGGCACATGTTGGAGACCATGTAGTTCCCCCTGAACACAAGCTACATCATCCGGGATCTCGCTGTAAGTAGGTTCGATGGAATGCAGGACGGCGGGCAATGACCTACAGGAGACTGCGTCATCCGACGCCATCTTGTCTGCGTATGTTGGGAGGGAAGCAGACCTCAGTAAGCCTGGGAAGGCAACGCCGGGGGGAATTGTCCAAACGTGGGTATCATCGCTGGCCCTGTCATCCTCAGCGTTTAACCTTGCTGCACGCACTTTCCACAACAACACTGCAAGGAACGACATGACCAGAACAACCGCTGCCGAGACATTAATTGAGATGAGAACATGATCTGGTGACTGAGCCACCTCTAGATCTTGTCCAGTTGTGGAACTCATCTGGAGGGTAGACTGGTATCTTGGTTTTAAAGATGTGTAGCCTTTCTCTGTAGTTTCTAAATAGTATGTCGGGCTGCTTGATCGGTTAGTGACTAATCTGTAAGAGCTTTTTGTTGTGCGGGTCTGGCTTTTGATCAACGGAACGGTGAAATACAACTTCGTGACTTGACCCTTACTTAGAATAATGCATGTGATGTTTTTTGTGTTATCATGGGTGATGTTTGTGTGTGTGGTGTGTTTTTGGTTGCCAGGCTCTGTGGTGGTGGATGTGCTCGTGTCTGGTATCTGGACAAACGACATGCCAACAGCTTCAGAGGTTGTGTTCCCTGTGGCCATGGAAGCTAGTCGGAAGATTGAGTTTCCCACCAGGGGCACTGTAATGCCACTATCATGTTCCCAAACCTGCCTGCACTGCTCAGGCGTATTGGTGTTCAGTTTGTCTGCCAGAGAGCCTTCGGAAGCAAGAACAAGAGTAGGGGCCTGTATGGAGATCGTGCTCAGAAAACTGTCCAAATCACCACATGATCTACCGGGGTTGATATTGACCACACTAAAACCGATGTTACCCATCACATTGTCTGTTGAATTAAACATCCACCCAAAGAAGAGTTCATTAGCAGTTTGTCTGACACAGAGGTGAAAGTTAGCCACCTCAACAACCATTGTTACTGACCCTCTGATAAAATGTTTTAACCGATCTAGCCCCCATATCGTTCCATGAGGCATTGCATCATGAACAGACGACAACACACGACTGCTGGCATGAAAACGTGACAGCCAAGGCTGTCCCCACAACACGTCTTTGTCCAAAGATGACAGCTCATTATCCCTCAGGTCTAACCAGGTCAGCTGAAGGCTTTTGAATGATCCAGGGGAAATACTATTGATCGCATTCGACCTCAGATTCAGGATCGTACTTCCTCTTAATCCACTAAGCCAGGCTTGATCTACAGCCTGTAACAGGTTGTTTTCCAGATCCAAGATACGCAGGCGTGTTAGGTCCATGAAGCTCCCTGGCTCTATATGCTTAATGCTGTTGTTGGACAAAATCAGCGTCAAGAGACTCCCTAAGCCAGTGAACCAGGTCTGTTTGACATCTGTTAACCTGTTGGAATCAAGGCTCATTTTTCTAAGCCCCGAAAACTCAGAGAAGGTGTTGTTCTTCATATCAACGATTTTTGCATCTATCAAAGCTAAGGTGTCGACCTCTGAACTGTCAAGCTGTGCCAGTTTCTCAGCCGACAGGACATGGAATGGGTATCCTCTTATTGCCACTTCCTCTGCCCCAGCTGGAAAAAGGAAAGGGCTTCTAGAAGCACCATCTTCATTCAGGACCTCACACACGACACATACACCTGTGACAGAGGCAAGCCCTGTCGGCTTGCCTGTGAAAGGTACACACTCAAACCATTCAGTTCTCTTACACAATCTCGGTCCATTTGGGACTGCACATGCAGTTGCAAAGAGAAGCCAAAACAACATGGCTGCGTTTTCCGTTGCACTGCCACTTACGTACACCTTACGTACGTTAAACATTTTATCCAAAACATTATTTGTCACTTACCTGCTCTCTGTACCCATGATAGGCAGATCTGTAAGCATCAAGGAGAAGCTTTCGATCGTAATTGTCGGTATCTAACAATCTTTGCACCACTGTCTGCGGGCAGTGCAACCGCCTCTCTTACTGTCTCTGTGGGTCTACGACCTGATCAAGATACCCCCAGAGAAGCATTCATTATAATATTATAATGTTATTGAGATGAGCAAAGGTACAAGTGGAAAGGTTATCCATATGCAGTGGGTGGGCCATGAATGGTCTGGTTCATCTTCCACTGCTCCTCTTTATTACATTCCTTTGCCCTAGTTGTACACCCTGTAGTGCCACCCCCCTCCCCAGAGATCAGAAACCTCTCCAAGTTTTTTTTGTTTAGCTTAGTCAGAATTTATACAGAACTAAAGCAGCATCCTGGAAAGAGAAAATGAGTCCCAGGATTTGGCGCCAAACAGGCTTTTGTTTTTCTGAATAAAAAAAGACCAACATGGCAGCCATGTTTTAAGTTTGTGGGACCACCATGTCTTCCTTTCATACATGTGACAATTAATGATCGCTTTCGCTTCTTTGTAGATTTGATGCTACGGAATTTTCACCCTGATAGTGTTATATCAATCTGTTGAAACGTTTGTTTCCTTACGGAAGGAGCATACTCCACAATGCCACTTTTTTGTTTCTCCCTACTAGTAGATACATATGACAGACTCTCCCCGTTTCAATACTTTTTCACTCTTGAATTGAAATATGTATTATAATTTTCTTTAGTATTTCAATTCTAGTAAACTAGGCAGACGCCATTTGTCCTTTTTGTTTATACATTGTTTGTGTCCGATAAAACTGTCTTACTCTGTTGTCCTTCACCATTTTGGCTCAGCAGCGTCTCTTCAAGTTGGTACAAAGATTTTGTTTAAACCTCTTCAATTTAGGTGTGGTGGCTGGAAAAAGCTACATTCAGAATTTCAGAGACATGCTGTAGTTTATATTGAATAATTCATCTTCCCTCTCCCTTATACATGGGATAGGCCAGTATAATAGTCTGGTAACCTTGTGAAACAGATTACAATCTCAATAACTGAATAAATGCAGGTTATCAAAAAGAGCCATCTCTATGTAGAAGATTAAAAAAAGACACGTCCCGGGTACACTGATCTGTTTTTTTGTTTGTTTTGAAACTGTTCATCATGTTTCGATATGCGGTAAATATATATATATATATATACAGAGGAATATTTCCAGACACCTCAATACACATGCAACTACATTTTGTTTCAACCATGCATATTATATTCCATCTCAGGCTAAGAGCTAAGGTTATTAGTAGTATTTCAAAACCTCCATGATTTGAGTTATGTAGCCCTTGGGTTCTGTAGTACTGACAGATTTGTTGTTCTGTAGTGATGTAACCATGTGCGTATTATATGAGAAATGATGTAAACTTTCGTGCCGACAGTCCTGTGCGGTAATGTTAATAAATAGACAGCCGGATTTTTCATTACCTTTGCCAGAAGGTAATTTTTTCGGTTTGGCTATGGGGGGGTGGGGGGTGACTGGATGTACGCCACATAACTTGTTAAAGCCATGGATTATAATCTGTGATCTGTTGGCAAATATTAAATATTAAATTGAAAATTAGCTTAATGACGGTTTTATACGTCACCGTGTTTGTTTTCGAACAGAACAAGAATTCGGAGATCTCATACCTCCATGAGTTTTGGAAATGCTTTTACACAGTACACAGCACTGCAGTACAGAACAAAATAACACAGGTTTTTGTTGTCAAACCTTTGGCCTGAAATAGGTCCATAGCCTATTCCAGAGGGAAGACCTCGTTAATCAGGCGCGCTGCCTCCACACGTCTGCTGGTGTTTTGCATAACCCGCAGGCACATCTGTTTTCCCTGCCTTGCAAAAAGATACAAAAACAGGAAGTTCTGCTGCAGTACCAAGGTCAGCCACCAATAGGCCCATATTTGACCTTGACCTTTGGCTTCCTAAGTCCTACCAGCATACCAAATATCATCACAATCCATAAAGGCATTCTAAAGTTATGCTGGCTACAAATGTGCGGAAACACACACACACAGACGCACCAAAAACAATACCTCCATTTTTCATGGAGGTAATAACTAGAGATGCAGCGAATTGATTGTGACAAAATTTATAGGAAGGAAAAGGAAGGTCGACTTTGAGAATGGGTGTCTTAAGTTAGTCTTAACGGCTATTAAGGTCTGCAGAGGGGCTTCAAAGTTTTTGGATAATATTTAGGGCATAAATGAAGTGGTATAAGTTTAGACTACCTAGAAGCCTCACTAGTGTGTGTGAGTGTATTTACCAATGTCTGTGGCCAACAAGGTTTGATTACACAAGGTTTGATTACACATGTCTATGTTTGTAACATGACGTACCCCCAAGAATTATTGGAAAACCGTATTCTTGCACGATGTTGGGAATTGATGAATACCAGGGCTCGCTAAAGCCTTGGTCACGCCCGCCGTACGTGCTTTTTGTCCGTACGTTTTTTGGGATGTTACGTCTGATACGTTTTTTCTGAAAACGTGGGAAAAGAGTGGCATCGACGCACGTCACTCGCATGTCCCTCGCACCGTTGCGCAAGGTGTAAGAGTCACGGTGGGGTCTGCACGCCACGTCTGGCCGTGAGCGGTTGCGTGCATCGTACGTTGCGCAAGTGGTGAGTTGTACGTGCTTACAACGTGCGATCTCTGTGCGATTGCAACTTTACCGTAAGGAGGCCGTACTCACACGTTCTTCTTCCGCACTGCACGTACAGGGCACGTGCGTCGCCCGCACTCGCACGTACGGGTGGTGAATCCGCAGACCGTAATGTCTGCAGTTTTACATGCACTTAAAGTTCTACGGCGTGTCTGCGTGCCCCAAAATCCGTAGGATTCCGTACGGAGGTGGTACTCACCACGCACAAATGCCCTACGTTTGCCCACGTTTTTGGACGTAGACAGCACGCAGAAGCACGTACGGCGGGTTGTGACCGTGGCTTTAGATAGTTGCATACATGTAGACCTTACCAATTGACTTCTGCAGGCATTTCCTTTCCGAAGAACTGCTGTCCATGACTTATTACTCCTAGGAAACAATGTTTTCTTTTCATGTTATCGTATTGATTTTTGGAGTTTTATCTTTTGTTGGCTCCAGTTTTATCATGTCATTATACATGTTATTTACTATCAATTACCCAGGGTGTTCATAGGTCGCCGCCGCGGACTATGTCTCCACTTCTTGATAACAGGGGCTAAAGTTTTGCTTCGGTCATGCTGTTTATTATTAGGTAAGCACAAATTCTGACTACATAAGGAACGTGAGACTAGTACAGACTTGTTCAAAATTCGGAACGTTTTAGAAAGTTAACCTCTGTTGACTACAAATCTAAAACAGCATGGCCAAGCGTCGCCTTTATCCGACAAGTTGTAGTTTGGTTGTGCTGGCCTTCTGTGTACTTGGGACTACAGCAGGTGAGTGGTAAATTAACGAGTATCTATTGAATACGTCGATGAAAGTTTGACATCCATCTCTTAAAACGTAAGGGGTTAATATAACCTAATTCACATAACCTTATAGCTTAATTTACTGTTGATTGTATTTTTCTACGAATAGCGTACAATATTTTTGGAGGTTACGTCTTTTGTGCAAACCCTGTGCGCGGTGTCACCAGAGGACAGTGCCCTTCGAACTTTCGGTACGCAACAGGTGTACGTAGTGATGTCATATCAGGACGTGACATCTTAAACAGCAATGGCGACCGCAGCTTTCCCAGACGAAGTCAGCGGCGACTCCCTCGAGTGTTCGATCTGCTGCTACACCTTTACGAAGCCGAAGGTTCTTCCCTGCCTGCACACCTTCTGTGAGCACTGCCTACGGGAATGGGTCCAGAAGACCGATGGTGACACCTTTCCATGTCCTATTTGTCGACAACCAGTCCCCTTGCCCCAAGATGGCGTCGAGGGTATAAAGGACAACGTATTTCTTGCTAGCCTGGTGAAAGCTGTGACCGAACATCACGAGATTCGCCAGGGGAAAGATGACCTTCTCTGCACTAACTGTGAGGAAGGGAAGCCGGCCACGTCCAGGTGTTCGGAGTGCGCTGAGTTTCTCTGTGAGAGTTGTGAGTCCGCACATCGCCTAGTGAGAGCTACCAAGGGCCACACCCTCTTCACGTTTGAGGAACTGAAAACGGGGAAATATGACAAAGTCTTCAGGGCCAGGATAGCGCCACCGTGCTCCAAGCATTCGGGAGAGATTTTGAAACTCTACTGTAGGACCTGTGATTCTACAATATGTAACGAATGTGCCTTGTTTGAACACAGGGACTCGCAGCATAACTACACTCGCATAGAAGAGGTGGCTACCGAGAAGAGAGAGACAATCTTAGATCTCACACCACAGTGTCAGGCCCGAATGCAGTTATTTCGTCAGACGGAAGAAGTACAGAAACGCTTGAAAGAACAACTTCAACTGAATGCAGAGGGGGCTCGTCAGAACGTCCACAAAACCGTACAAACACTAATCACCCTTGTGAAGGAAGAAGGCGAGCGGCTCCTAACCTGTGTTGACACAGAGGAAAAGTCCAGAAAGAAGCAGATCGATGCAGAGATAGAGGCAGTACAGATCAGTCTGGCAAGCGCCAAGAGTACATGTGAGTTTGCAGAGACTCTGGCCAGGGAGGGAGGCGACTACGAAGTTGTATCTTTCTCACAAGACATGACAACTAGACTGAATGATCTGACTAAACCACCCTCGAACAGAGTGGACTTTGAACTAGCAAACATCACCGTTGATTACTCTGTTATGGAGCACAAGTTGACCAAACACAGCACCAAAACTGTCCAATTCACCCTGCCGAAGCCAACAGAGAGGGAACTGCGTTCTCTGCTGCAACGTCTACCACAAAGTCGGACCGACTCGAGGACAGGACTTCGTCTGGAACCATGTAGGACCGGGATGTCGGGAAATGTATACGTGGTAAGTAGTAGGGCATATCCTGTGACATTCACTTGATCACAATGGCTGCAGATACAAATGTATGTTTAATGATGATGATGATTAAAGCAGGATCATGAAAGATATTCAGTTCATTTGTCAATTTGTCAGTTCATTTGTGGATATTAGTCCCACCAGGCATGGAATGTTGTGTTTCTGTAGCGTTTGTGTGTGTGTGTGCGTGTTTGTGTGTGTGTGTGTGTGTGTGTTTTGTGTGTTTTTTTTGTGTGTATGTTTGTGTAAGTATGTGCATGTGTGTTTGTGTATGGATGTGTGTGTGTGAATGTGTGTGTGTGGGGGGGTTAGTGTGTCTGTGTATGTTAGTGTGTGCGTGTTTATGTGTGTGTGTGTGTGTTTGTGTATGTATGTGTGTTTGTGTATGTATGTGTATGTGTGTTTGTGTATCCGTGTGTGTGGTAGTGTGTGTGTGCGTTAGTGTGCCTGTGTGTGTTATTGTGTGTTTGTATGTTTGTGTATGTATGTGTATCTCTGTGCGTGTGTGTGTTTTGTGTGTGTTAGTGTGTGTGTGTGTTTGTGTATGTGTGTGTTTTGTGTGTTTATGTGTGTGTGTGTTTATCTGTGTGTATGTGTGTGTTTATGTGTGTGTGTGTTTCTGTGTATGTGTATGTATGTGCATGTATGTTTGTGTATCTGTGTGTTAGTGTGTCTGACGTGTGTGTGTTAGTGTATGTGTTTGTGTGTGTGATTTGTGTGTATACGTGTGTGTGTATGTATTTGTGTGTGCTTGTTTATGTGTATGTGCATGTGTGTTTGTGTATGAATGTGTGTATGCGTTTGTTTATCTGTGTGTGTGTGTGTGTGTCTGTGTGTCTGTGTTGGTGTTTGTGTGTGTGTATGTATGTGTGTGTGTCTGTGTGTGTGTGTTAGTGTGTGTGTGTGTGTGTGTGTATGTGTATGTATGTGTATTTGTGTTTGTGTATCGCTGTGTGTGTGTGTGTCTGTGTGTGTTAGTGTGTGTGTTTATGTGTGTGTATGTGTTTGTGTAAGGAGGCCCCCTCGGCTGTAGTCTAGCCCTATACTCTGATTGATATGTTTTCCTAAAAGTTGTGTTACACATGCCTACTGTTGTTACGCCTCAAGGGCACAGTTATTTCTGGAGTCGACCTTACAACCACTGTACCTCGCTTGATAGAAGTCGGGTGTTATTATTAAGCTGAATCGACAGCCGCCGCGTCGGAATGAGACCGTTTGTCACCTGTAATTACTCACAGCAAGGTTTGGTAGTCACTAGTATTGCACCGGAGATCCAACTTTGTTACCTTCGCCAAGAAGGTTATGTTTTTACCTTCGCCAAGAAGGTTATGTTTTCGTAGGCGTTCGTGTGTCTGTGTGTGTGTGTGTGTGTGTGTGTGTGTGTGTGTGAGCACGATAACTCAAGAAGGCTAAGATGGATTGTCTTGATATTTGGTAAGTGGGTAGGTCTTCATGAGACGTGAAACTGATTAGATTTTGGGCCCCCTAGCGGCTTGTTATGGTATTGCAGCTGAACTTCCGGTTTTGATATCTCGTGATCTGGACATGCTAGGGTCATGAAATTTAGATGGTAGATAGCTCTTGTGCTGTAAATTAAGTGACATGAGTTTGAGCCCCCTAGCTGCTTGCTCTGGAACTGCAAGGGCGGTAGTTGAAAAATGTTTAGAGGCGTATAACTCAAGAACCGATTGATGGATCGTCGTGATTTTTGGCATGTAGGTAGCTGAAGTGATGCTTGACATAATAATATTACAATTATGCAAATATTAATGTAATTTGCATAATTAATGAGGAAATTCTATAAATCAGCTACATTCCATGAAAGGATTATTCAAGCTTGTGACATATGTAATTAAGAACGACAGAAATACAGGCAGATATCGATTATGCAAATGAAGACTTAATTTGCATAATTAATTAGAAAATGTTATAATTACATAGTGGTAACTGCCTGGAATTTCATACTTGGGATATTTGAAAGTTGTGTGAAGGTGAACATAATTAAACATAACTTATTCAAATAAGGACCTCATTTGCATAATTTATGAAGAAATGCTATAATGGCATTCTTTGATAAGATAAGACTGTCTTCTGGTTTAGAATATGATCAACAGATATAATTGATGCAATATAGGATCCTATTTGCACAATCAGCTGCGGGGGGATTGATCTATAATTTCTTAGTCATAAAGGCTAACACCATTTGGCGAAGGTATGAGATCGTGGAACTCTAGTTTGTAGCATTTGTCTGTGTGTGTGTGTGTTTGTGTGTGGTTTAGCAAGATAACTCGAGAAGCAGTGGATGGATTGGAATGAAACTTGGTAGGTGGGTAGGTCTTCATGAGACCTAGAAATGATTAGATTTTGGGCCCCCTGGCGGCTTTCCTAGGTACTGCAGCAGAACTTCCGGTTTTGATATCTCATGTTCTGGATATGCTAGGGTCACGAATTTTGGTTGGTAGATAGCTCTTGGGGTAGGGAAGAAGTGACATGAGTTTGGGTTCCCTAGCGCCTTGTTCTGGAACTGTAGGAGCATTTGTTGAAAAAAATTTGAAGGACGATAACTCAAGAACCGGTTGACGTATTGTCGTGATTTTTGGTATGTAGGTAGTTGAAGTGATGCTTGACATAATCAGATGGCAATTATGCAAATCAGGAGCTAATTTGCATAATTAATGAGGAAATTCTATAAATCTGCTTTGTTCGATGATAGAACTATGAAACACTTGTGACATCTACTTGAGAACGAGAAAAACATCTGAGGATATAGATTATGTAAATGGGGACCTAATTTGCATAATTAATGTCAAATTCTTATAATTCCATAGTTGTAACTGCTGCACCCCGAATTTCATACTTGCCACATTTGGAAGCTAAGTGAAGGTGAACATCAATAAACATAATTTATTCAAATCATGACCTCATTTGCATAATTTATGAGGAAGTGCTATAATAGCCTTTTTGTTATGATAAGGCTGTCATTGGATGGAGAATATGATCAACTGATATAATCCATGCAAATGAGGCTCTTATTTACAAAATCAATGATTAAAATTGTATAATTTGTCACCCGCAAGGGTTAACATCATTTGGCGAAGGTATGAGATCGTGGAACTCTTGTTATGATTGTAAGACGAGTGGCGGGCGAGGCCGGAAAGGAAAGCTACCTCCCCAGTCCATACTTGGTTTGGCCCACCTGTCGATCTCTTCTCATAAATAAACCCACTAGCTGTATCAAAGATATTGAAGATTGGAATGTTATATTTGGAGGGTTGTACAGCGTCGGAACCTGGTTCACCAAAAGGACGTGAACCCGGGGACGTTGACTTAAAAGGTTAACAAATTATCTCAAGGTGGAGGTCAATTGCAAGGAACGTGCTTTTACTCCACAATCCGGCACGCGATTTCACAGCGGAAAACCTTAAAAAAAGTTGATTGCTGATATCCAAATTGAAATACTTCGACCAATCCGTTTTCGAATTTATAATACAAATAGACAAATTTGGGAAGGGGAGGAACCCGAAATTCTCGAAAATAAAAAGGGAAAAACTGTAAGAAACAGAGAGAACAAGACTGGCAATCAAAACATACATTGCCATGGCGACGGTGGTTGCTGTTAGGGTTATTGTTTGCATGGCACTGCCATGACACTGCCATGATGGTACCTGTTAAGTCTAGACAGATACAGTGCACTCCTCCCCTGAGTGTATAGTGAACGAGCCCCGGGGTCACAGAAAGCAGGGCCATAGGGCAGACAGATCTTCCCAAGGGTTTATAGGAATGTGGGCATAGATGTGGGTCAGAGAAATGCCTGTGGACATTCCGCATGCCTGTGGACAAAATGCTAACCATTCACTGGGTACGGCATGTGGGGAATGTGGCTAGAATGTGGGACATACACTTGACATACAATTCCTAC
>NW_017803691.1:3370-42556 GCF_001625305.1 Branchiostoma belcheri | reverse complement strand
CATAGATGTGGGTCAGAGAAATGCCTGTGGACATTCCGCATGCCTGTGGACAAAATGCTAACCATTCACTGGGTACGGCATGTGGGGAATGTGGCTAGAATGTGGGACATACACTTGACATACAATTCCTACCTAGTGAAATTCCAGGAAACCCTTGGGACATTGTGGAAATTGTACAGATTGACAAGACTCCCATGATGTTCATGAAGTCGGTACAGATTCACAAGACTAAAAATTCTTGTGAATCTGTACCGACAGTCTTCTGAGCTCTGCTGCATTTAAACAGGTACTATTATTATGATATCTTTCTCTTCTATTATAATAATTGAGAAGTTTATTGCAAATTCATGCCCAGAGGCTAATCGTCAGTTACAAACATAAAAGGACATTGAAGAACAGTATATAAAATAACTAAAATCTACATGATGAAAGGTAGTTGTCTAAAATTGTAGCTATGTCTAAAACTATGTCTGAAGGGTTTGACTTCCCTTTTGAAAACTGTAGAAGCTTCGAAGACATCATCAGATCAGTGCATATCTGTAAGTCTCCTTCTCAGCATTTCCCCAACATGTTCAGATTCACAATGTGATCGACTTTACTCACAGAAGTAATTCTAAAATGTCTTTAGAGGTTGTAGTTTATTCACCTGGAAGGCATGTGGGAAAGGAATGTGAGCAAAAATGTAGGACTTCCACTTGGAAGGCTTGAAGACTTCCACTTGGAAGGAATGTTGTAAGGCATGTGCGAATGCATGGAAGCAAGAATGTAAAACTTCCACTTGGAAGGCATGTGGGAATGTCAAGAATGTAAAACATCCACTTGGAAGACATGTGGGAATGAGGGCCAGAAAGTAGGACATCCATAAGACTTCAGCGCATGTGCAGACAGGCATTGACGACATGCCACAAATCCCTAGGGTTTACAGCGCATGTTAAGAATGCAGGCATAGCAACCATACCACTATATGTCCCACCGGTTTTCAGCGCATGACGAAGGGCAGGCATTGTACAAATTCCACGTTGTTCCAAATCGAACAGCTCCCGAATGAAACGTTGTTGTTCTCATCAGGAGAAACCACCACCACTAAGCGCTTAAATCGTAAATGGCAACAACACATCTGAGTAACCTACAATTTAAAGACGACCACCCGCGTTTCACGGACTGGACTTGACAGTTACAGGATATATTGCTGAGGTGGCTAAGAAAATGGAACTGGGCACGCAGAGGACCAACGTTCTGGGCGGAAATAGTTCACATAGGACTGTGTGACAGCCGGAGAGGAATTATTGTGCAAGCCAAAACTGATGATCTTGGGCCTGAAAAAAGGTTTCCCTTCTACTAGTTTTCAAAAAGTCATCACATGGCAGAAGGTGCGAATGACCCCTTGCAGTTGTCGTTTTTGGGTGGTATTTTTTCTAACCGGAGGCCTCCCGCAAGCACCCTATGGCCAGGCAAACTTAAGGTAATGTAACAGGAAATCCATTTAAGGCTAAATAAAGCCGTATAAAACACCTGTGTCGATGGTCTTACAGAAGTACAAATCTCTCTCTGGTGTAGATAGTATGCAGATGTATTGTCATATATCATACATGATTAATTTTACGGCATACTTAGGACTGCATGCATAAAAAAACTCTAAAATACATGTGTACTTCTACATTGTCCTATAACAAAATTGATCTAGTCAATATATTTGGTTATGCCAACCAACATCAACAACCTATCAATGTCAACCTCTGATGTGTACAACATATATGTAAGTGCATTTATGTTCGTGAGGAGTTAACTTCGCGATATACCTATCCTAGCTAACTGATCTCCGTGTCAACAGTTTGAATTTGTAATGAAATAGAAATTTATATGAACAATCCTTTCCATTCATGAAGAGTTGTTATATTTAGAACTTCTTGTAAAACGGTAGCACAAAACATCTAATATGTGCAATAGTCTATACACAACGCAAGCTTCAAATGCGCTAGTTTGCTAGAAACGGGTCACATGATAATACTGTACTCGCCGATTTTTTGAACTTATAAATATCAACTTGAATGTATCCCAACCATGCGACTCAATAGAAGCTTGGTGGAAAGACAGCGTGGGTCATTTTCCAAATTCCAGTAGAGTAGTATTTACACAAAAAACGCGCATGGTCTCTATAAATTATATTAACATTTAAGATACATTTATTAAAGTCTATGTCTTGTGCTGACTTACGTAGAATTCATCATAGGATTCATCATTGAACATGGCAAACTTACCATCCAGGACACGCGTTAATAGATCGGCCCGGTTACAGTCGTAGAATTAAAACAGTCAATTACACTCTACGGAAAATGGGCATGCGGGGCCCTCCTTAAAATGCTATTGTCTATTGTCATAACAGATCCTAAAACAACACACACACTTTGACTAGTGTTGGCAACTTCTTTGACTAGTGTTGGCAACTTAAAAAAAACTAACTCCAAATCACGACCTTGACAACTAGACATAGATAATGTATATGGCAAACTTACCTATCCAACGGACACTCAACACAAGCGGCTACCTGGTACTACAACAGCACATCTAAACACTATCGACTGTACTCACAGAAGTAATTCTAAAATGTTTTAGGAGTTTGTAGTTCATTCACTTGGAAGGCATGTGGGACAGGAATGTGAGCAAGAATGTAGGACTTCCACTTGGAATGCTAAGACATCCACTTGGAAGGCATGTGGGAAGAAATGTGGGAAGAATGTAAAACTTCCACTTGAAAGGCATGTGGGTATGTGGGCAAGAATTTAGGACTACGTAGGAATGTGTCCATAAAAGTGTGCCATCAACATGCCTGTAGACATGCCATGCCTGTGGAAAAAAATGCCTGTGCAATTCCTAGAATTCTTGCAAACTACACACAATACTGTGCCATTAGGCTCCCCCCTGAGGCGTCGCCAACAACGGCTGCCGCGGAGTCCAGAGTATGGGGAACCCTTGGCGACTTGGCGAACACCTCCTCTCTCGGACGCCGAACTTTACTCTGAGGGCCAAGCCGGCTTCCACTTAGGGGCTTCCCCGGGCACTCCGTGGGGCTGATAAGGGAGTTTCCCATCCCAATTCATCTGCCACTCATCCCTCGCCTACTGTGACTTGCTGAGATTGTGTCAATAAACCATCCGAACGAACTTTGGAGGCTCCTGTCTTACCCTCGGGACCATCACAGCGATAGAGGATAGTCCGGGGACCTTTGACTCGGTCCCTGACCCCTTACAAGTGTGTCTGTATTTGTATGTGCGTTTGTGTATCTGTGTGTGTTAGTGTCCCTGTGTGTGTTAGTGTGTGTATGTATATGTGTGTGTGTTTGTGTGTGTATGTATGTGTGTGTGTTTGTGTTTGTGTGTCTGCGTGTGTTAGTGTGTGTGTATGTGTGTGTGTGTGTGTTTGTGTGATTTGTATGTGTATGTGTGTGTGTTTGTGTGTGTATTTATGTGTGTGTCATGTGTGTATGAATAATGAAACAGTTGAGATGTAAACAGAAATACAACTAACTTTTTAAAAAGTGCATATGTAGACATAAATATTTAAATGTGATTGGGGTTGGATAGCAAATGGTATTTAAGGTCAAGTTTGAAAATTAACACAGAGATAATTAAATTCGTTTTATTCTATACATTGATGCATTGTATGTATCGCTCAAGGGTATGCAGGAGATTGCAAAGGCTGAGATGAAGGCAAGAGAGAAGGCTCCAAGTGTCACGGCGACTATTAAGCTTGATAGAAACAAACTCAAGCTTCTTCTTCTCAGTGACTTCGCGGCGTCCCATCCTGAAGTGGACATGAAGATCGACATGGAGCACAAAGAGGTGAAGCTGACGGGAGACGATCGCGCAGTGATGACGGCAAAACTCCACGTGTACGAGACGACGCAGTATCCGGCAGAAGAGAGGGTAAAAGTCTCCAGCGGCGTCGCGGCATTTCTGAAAACAGAGAAGGGAAGGATGCACTTCGAAGGCTGCTTGCAGGGAAACCAGTTGAAAGTAGCCTTCGGTGTTGAAGAGGAGACAGTCAAGCTTTTTGCGCTAAAGAGTGAGGACTTAGAAAAGGCAAAAAGGGTGATGACACAGTGTGTGTCGGAGTCAACCATCCCGTTTGATGCAGACTCTGTTGAAGTCTTGAAGTCCAAGGAGGCCACATTGCTCTTTAAGAGTCTTCAAGGAAAGCATCTCATCTGTATCCACCTCGGCAAGAAGAATGTGTGGATCGTCGGTCCTCCACATGACGTGGCTACTGTGAAAGAAGATATCGGAAAGTACATCTCCACTAACACTATTATCACGGTGAGTGTGGACACCAGTGAAGGCTGTACGAAGTTTCTACAGGAGTACAAGAAGGACGACATCGCAGAAGTGGAGAGGCAGCACATGGAACAGGCAGTGAAGATCACAAGCAGGGCAACTGGTGGATTCTCCATCACAGGGACGAAAGACGGGACACAAGAGGCAAAGAAGAAGTTGGAAAAACTAGTGACTGACGTGAAGAAAGTCAGCAAGGAGATCACGAAACCAGGTTTGTAGATTATATGTTCAATTAATTTGTCTAATGGTTGCTGATATCTGTTCGAGGGGTTAGTAAAACACGAGATTGCAATCTTAAGTTGTAGTTGTTTTTTAAGGTTTTGTACCACATTTTATATAGTAGGTTAAGTGCATCTGCATTGATAAAGGGTCAGTGTATAATGTATTGCTATATGATGTGAATGTTTTCCTGTATTCAACCATTTCCTGTTCTGTTTTTGCTATCAAATCCAACATCTTTTAACTACTAGTATCATCCAACCTGCAGGAATGTACAAGTTCTTGACAGGTGAAACAGGTCGAGCCCTGCTGGATGTTGCAGGACGAGAAAACCGTTGTCTGATTATCCCCGATGTTCCTTCACGAGGGAGAGGAGGACCAAACACAGTAAGACTACCTCACATGGCGTCATTCAAAATAGATCAAGCTTCATGTACTCGTTAGATTCTTTAAGGGGTCAAATATTTCAGGCAGCGTCCACTACCTTGCGTCCCAGCTTATTCATTGATGAAAGACAAGATTTATCCAGCTGTTTGATTTATTTTTAACTGTATGTTTTTACCAAAGACATCTAACCTTCATCATACAATTATCCCATATATATGTTATCCCATATGCCATTATAATACATTGCTGCACCACTGTTATTTCTGTATCTGCACCAATGAATGAATTTGTCTTGCGACTTTTGTCGCCCAGTCCATATGGACTTATAAGACACCAGAACAATTAAACATGAACATAAACATAGGTACAGAAATCATAGAAACATACATCCAAGTCCAAAATAAAAGGTCAGACTTGAGACATCAAATGAACTTAATACAAAGTTGAACATAACATAATCGGTACATAAGAGTCAAAAGTGCACAAAGTCAACTCAAATTGTCAAAAGTACATAAATGCAACTCAGAAGTACATAAAGTCAAATAAACTTAAACATGTAAACGAATCCGCGAAAAAGAAAAACAAAGGAGAAATTTATGACTAAGTGAAGTTTCTACGTTTTTCCCAAGCTTGATGAATATATAATGCAATTACAAAAACACACACATTAAATAACCAGTCTAGTTTTGCTTCATCTCTTTCCCAGATGATATTGGGTTTCTTTATGTACGTTTTCTCAAATAGTGTTTGGCGAAGATTGTCGTAAAAGGGCAATAAAATTTGAAGTGAATCTCATTCTCTATTTCACGTAAATCACACAATGAGCAAATTCTATCCCCTTCAGGAATAGCAGAATATCGTCCTGTTTCTATATTCAGGGGGGGGGGAATCCCGGCTCTTAACTGAGCACACGGAGATCTCTGGGATCTTGAAAGAGGGAGAGTGACATACTTTTCTTGGGCGAAAGTATCTTTGATCAGAGCATACGTTCTATGCTTTGGTTTAAGCCATAGCCCTGAGGACCAGTTTTGTTCATATTGGAAGAACAGTATGTCTTTAATATGTCTAGTGTTGCCTCTGATCCTACTTAAAAAGACATATTCATGTTCTGAATCACAAAATATTTCATATATATTTTTGCCCCATGGGCCCGGGCCTTCATTACGTGGGTCCCACTTGAAAACCTTCTTTGTAATCCTGTCATCACATAGCCTGGGTACCATCCGGATCCGGACACAACGCTCGAAAAAATCAAGCGTTGCGTAGCGAAAATCCGGCTGGTATTCAGGCTGGTCATCACAGGCATACCAACAAGTCTGTTCCACAGTGCCACCATCGCTCCCTTCCACCTAACCTTACATGGGACCCAGCCCATGCCACCGTTTATAGCAGAAGTGGGTGCGAAGCGAGGAACACCGAGAAAACAGCGGATGGCCCTATTTTGTATGACCAAACTTTTGTCGTAGTTTTTAAAAACCAAATGTTCATCTAAGTGGAGGTCCAAGTAGTTGTAAGAGCTCGTATAGTCCAGTTTCATCTTTCCAAACATAAATTCATAGGAGCTTTGCTTTATACCACGTTTTCGAAATGCATAATTTGGGTTTTAGACTGATTGATCATCAGTCTTCATTCTGAGCACCACTTAGATACAAATGTAAAACATTTTCTGTAGTTGGGCCTCAGTCTCAGCAATGAGAACAATGTCATCTGCATACAGTAGAATAACTCCGATATCAGATTGCTTTACCAGCTTTGCCAGATCGTTAACATATAATGAAATAATGTAGGTGACAATACTTCCCCCTGTTTAACTCCACATGGAGTGGGAAACCATTGGACCTGTACATGTATAGACGGTATAACCGCCTTTCGGCGTAACACACCAGCTTCACAGGCACGCGGCGCGGCGGCAGCTGGCTACATTACACCGATCGACTTGTTACACCTAACCCTTGATCATCTAACCCTAATAAACATTGTTTAAAGCTATCTTAGACATATTTATTTCCTCAGACATATTCTGAAGCTTCCATGGCGATTGGAATTAAAATTTTGTGCAATCATGTCTGTGACTTCTTGTTTCTCAACAATTGACTGATTACCAGCTTTTGTCCTTGGTGCCGAAATTGCTTCATCACACTGAAGGTTACTGTAGGTGGTTAGGCAGCAGGGAGAAGGCAAAATCAATGCTAATGTTTAAATAACTGTATCCATTTCTTACAGTACTACAGCGTCAGCTACAGTTCCCAAGTTTCAGTCAGCAGGCGGTATTCTGCACCGAAACCTGCAGGGGACACATCCTTCCCGGTGTCTACTCCAAGAGAACTGACGCTGCACCTGTTTGGACCTGACCAGGACAGGATAGACAGGGCCAGGAAGGCTGTGGACAGCATCGTGGTGAAGAACTGTCAGGAGCAGAAGATTCAGAACCCTGCTATCACCATGCTGACAGCAGAGGAGGCCAGGATGATCCATACCTACGGTGAAGACAGGGACGTCGTGGTCAAGCAAGGTGGGCTATAGTTATCAGGGGAATCGTTCTTCAGCTGACCAACATCTTTTGTACCGCATGCGCAGTCATATTCCTCATTAATGACATCTCTTCAGCCACATGGTTCTCGTTTATAACATTTATTCAGCCGGTCACTCCATACGCCGCCTTTAGTGGCTAAGACTTTGTGGCAGAAGTACATGAAATTCGCATTTGTATTGTTCTATTTGTCTGTTTGGCTGACATACGGCCAATGTCGCCCAACTGAACTGATGAGTACCTTCCATGAAGGGTGAACCTTGGAAGAAACACAAAATACCTATGATGTATTTCTGTGCCAGAAGCGGTGATGCAACACCTTCACGTCACTTGGTCATGTATACATGTATGGATCAAATTCTGTTGATCCGTAGGAAGTGATCCCAGAATCGGCTCGGACATGTGAGGGATTTTGTCATTTTGAATGGTGACATAAAGCTGGCAGCCCCTTGTGAGAGGCAGCTTAGCCTTAAGCATCAAGAATGCAACATAATTATTGAGAAGAGTAGGAGCGATGCAGTATACTTGATAAATTGCGATAGTGTAGCGCGGCCGCATTGCAATGGTGTAAGCCTGCCTAGTACATTGTCTTTGGGAACCAGGTGCCTTGCTTTGTCCTCTTTTCTTCTTCATTACTGCCCAGCTCAACAGTGTAGGATTATTGGTAGCCGTTGCGCTTTGTTAGTTACAATTGTGACACGTGTGATTGTGAACCGGTACATGAAAAACAAAGGGAAAAAGAATAACCGAGAAGGGAACATAAAACAACTTATTTTATGTGTGCTAAAGACCTGACAAGTGCATTAGTGCCTTAGTAATGTTTACATATATACAAGACATGATTGGGTGGATCAATGCAGCAGGGTCCTCGCCAGTTCAGATTTGTGAGAGACCCCGCCTCCGCCGCACCAGGCTCAAGTTCGTTCTATTCCCTTTTCTCGTTTCCATACGTAGAACAGGAGGAATATTTCATGACGTTAAGTTAATTTCAATGGATTTTTATATTGCAGGAAGTGGTGTTGACTGCCTTCTCATCCAAGGTGCGATTTACGATGTCACTGAGGTCTTGAAGAGAATTTGGACAGTCCTGAATACTAAGGTGGAGGAGCAAAGAAGGGACTGGGGAAAAGCACATTCGGTCCAGAAGGATGCACGGTGGTAAGTTCTGTATATCTACCACTTATTTCCATTCTATACTAGTAAATATAGTTTGCCAAAAAGCTCAGTAGTACTGACATGGGTTTGCTGCATTATAGATGAAACTGCCTGGATACAAAATTGGTTTGCGAGCAATTACTTTTTTTGGTATTTCTTAACTTGTCGTTAGCGGTAATGGTGGCAGTTTAAGACATTCCTTCACTATATCCTTAAGATTAGATCTCAAGACTTGGCAGCTATTGGCCACAGTATGTGTGTGTGTTACTTTAGAGATTTACAGCGAATTTTAGTTATTGCCAATCTATCATTCAGTTGTTATTCCTTACCTACATGTAAGCAAATTGACGAAACATTGATCAGCCATTTTATGTAACAGTTACTATGTTTCCTCAGGAGCTATGTTGTAACTCAAGGTAGGGAGCAAAAAATTCACCCAGCCGCAAATGCCATCATCGAGGCTGCATACAAAGCAAAGAAGAGTTCTGTAAAATACGATGATGAGAATGAGGATTGTGAGATTGACTTCAAGGCCATGAGAGTCACCCTGAAACAGTCCAAAAGGTCCTTCCCTGTACAGAGGAGAGACAAGAAGGCAGACGTGGGTAAGTTTGTATCAAGTCTTCCTTGGATGCAATAGAGTTTGAAATAAACTTTTAAGTTTACTTCAAACTTAAAAATTAAAAAAAAAACTACACATCTTGAACTCGTCTGCTTTATTTTTCTCTGACTTGCAGAAAAAAACAAGTGGTGAATCAACTCCAAAATGTTAATATTTTGACCCAAATAGTTGGAGAGAAGTCCTTAAAGGCCCTTGTCTTCCTATTTGTTATAGTTTTTTTCCATTTATCAATGCAGATGTTTGATTAAAACTTCAAAATTCCGAATTCAGAATTCATTGTTTGAATTCTACACCACCCTAGTATGTTGACATAATGGCCCCTATCACAGGATGCCTGGGTCTGTTTTTTTGTCCTGGTGCTTCATTTTTTAAAAATCAGAAACCAACAAATCAAATTGGTGTGGATTGTTCACAAGCTTGAATTTATGGGTTATATCTGTATGTGCATTGATTTTTATCTAGTCTTCACTTCATAGAAATATTGTCTTTTGATAGATAAATTGATTAGTTAGCCTGAATCTTCAATCTATAGCACTAGTTATGACAGAGAAGGCAGGCACTATAATGTCTATGGACATATTGTACCAGAGAATTTCCCGACAAGTACAATGATCAGTGGATCATGGCTTATTGTCCCATCCTAAGGACTGCAACCCTTTCCAATAGCATGCATGTCAGGTGAGTGATTACAGCCAAGACCTGACTCCCAAACTCTACATTCCGAAGCAGGGTTGCTAACCACTACTTCAGTTAACAATGATTTTGTATTTAAATAAACAGGTGGCGCTTTGCCTTCAACATGGGACCCACAGCCACAGGACCGAAGTACAAAGCAACTCAAACTCTGCCACATCGTTCCCCTGAAGTCTGGCTCCCAGGAGTACTGCATAGTGGCAGGGAAGTTCACCAACAGTCTACAGGGGATGAGGGCAACGGTAGTGAGCATTGAGAGGGTCCAGAACCCTACCCTGTGGAGACATTACTGTGCTCAACGACAGAAAGTTGCGCAAATCAACCCGAGAAGGTACGAATATGTTGATTACATTATTGATTGATCACATTCGTAACCTAAGACCTTGAAATGACATCATGATTTACATTTGATATCTTTCTACCATACAGATTCCAAAAAACACACGTAATATTTTGAAGAAGAAACTTGGCTCCGAGACATTTTGCTGTGTAATATTTTCTCATAGAAGTTTCTTACAGCAAGGGGTCTTTCCAACTTTGTCTGAACATTCATTGCCAATGAACACACCAGGTTTACCAAGGAGACAAGTACCTGTTTCATCTAAAATTCCTGAGGTCTAGATTAAGGCTCAATTAATTAAGATGATTGGTCTTACAGGGCAGTGGAGCAAGAACTGTGGCATGGGACTAAGAAGGAAGTTACTGAGGTAATCACTCATAATGGCTTCAACAGGAGCTACAGTGGAGGAAATGTTGGTACGTGATCCTTCATGAGTTACTTACTTTTCCTTTCCATGTTGTAACTAACTTAATACTTTGTAGCTGACATCAGGTATTCAAGGACAGTGAGTGCTTGAAAGAAAAGGGGCAAAGACACTACTTGAGGAAACACCTTTATCCAAATGGTTTAATTAACATGATAATTATCTTTAAAATGCCTTACTAAAATGTATATCTCTGACTATGTTTGAATATTGAAATGTAACTTCAATTTCTGACTTATCTATTTCCTTTTATTTTCTCCACAGGATGTTGGGAAGGTCAGGGTTCATACTTTGCCCTGAAAGCAGCTTACTCCACAAAGGACTACTACTCTGTACCAGACCCAACCACCAAACACAAGAAAATGTTCCTGTGCAAGGTCACAACTGGAGAATACACCAAGGGGGCTGCAGACATGACTAAAGCTCCAATGAGGAGTGATAAGCCTAACGTCCCCTTTGACTCAACTGTGAATGATGTGAACAATCCCACTGTGTTTGTGATCTTTCATGATGTACAGGCTTATCCAGAATACCTTATCACATTCAAGATGTCATAAATGAAAGGAGGATCAATTTTTTTTTAAAATTCCCATTCAGCCTTGTAGTGGAAACTTTTTTCAGTGCTATAATTTGATCAGACAGGATGATGCATTCATGATATGATAATGCCAAATGTGACAATTCTAAACAACCAAGGTCTTTAGGTGCTTAATACCTACATGTAAAGGAAGGAAAATATTGTGATCAGAATCACACATCTTGTAGTAGTAATTGATAAATATCAAATCGAATTCTTTATTGTGCATCAACTGTGTTTTAAAGATATCTTAGTATTGTTTTATAGCTTTTAATGATAGATTAGTCCTTGCCAGTGCAGGAAATACCGTCTTAACTAATAAGCATACATTTATAGAATGCATTTACTAGTATTCAACGTGCAACAATTTGTCTCGGAAGTTGTTGTTTGGGTAAGTTTGCATTGTAGGTATTACATAATTGCACTTTGTACATTGCATTGTACTCATCAGTGAAATGGATAATAATGGTAAGTAGTAGCACACACACACGCACACACACACACACACACACACACACACACACACACACACACACATAAACTCACAAACACACGCAGACACAAAGATATCCACAATGCATTTGCTTAACTTGTTACAGTATTGAAATATCAGTTTCTTGTTAACAGCTACACCATCAGGATAAATAAGATATGTTGCTGAAGTATTTTTTTGTATTTTGATGGTGAAAATATGACAATCAGAATAAGATGTAACTACCATCTGATACAATCGCAAACACAAACCAGACACATTTATGATGGTTCACATGTGTAATTTGCTGAAGAAGAATGATATACATGTATGCAATAATCATTTGATTTTTTTTGTCATAGCAACTTATACCCATCCTTATCATATAATGAGGCATAGGCACTTTTTAAAAAGATTTTTTCAAACTTTTCTTTTTATTTCAAACTTTATTAATATTTAGATATACAAAGCATAAAAAATCAATCTTAAACAAGAACATGCAGGTGTACATACATTGACAGACAGATACATGTGGTAGTAATCAGTGACAATACAAAACGGTATAAAGGTTTCCACTTTTTGTTGTGTTTACATATTTTGATTTTAGCTGTCGCAATATTTTCTCAATTCTGTATGCATATCTAACGAAGGCAATAAACGTGTGGATGGATAGATTCGATATCTCCCGGTTTTTAAAAATATGTATTTTGTCTAATAGAATGATGAGATTAGCAATGACTGGTGTTTCACTTGATAAATCCCCCAACAATACATTCAATGGGTTATTAATATCTTAGTAGTGTCCCGTTATGGAATCATACCAAATTTGAACCTTTTTCCAAAATGAAAATACAATTCCAAATATTTCAGTAGGCAGATGGCAGTAACAAATGTGATTTAAAATGCCTCTAATCTTTCAAATGTTAAGGTGTTAGTTTCAATGTGCATGAATAGATTGCTGGCTACAGCATGTAATAAGCAACGTTACAGTGCCATATGGATGGATTTGCTGGCATTACTGTTAAACTATGCAATTATTAGCTGGTGTGTTACGCCGAAAGGCGGTTATACCGGCTATACAGATACAGATATATATCTAACTTGACTTGTCTGAAGTTTGATTGGAAAACTACATAGGGAAGTCTATACACATTGTGATATGACAGTAAAGGGTCCAGCACAAGGAAATACCCAAATGCCCATTTATTATCGAATGTAACATGGCAATGAAGCTGAGCCAGTGCTATTTGGCCCTTAATTCCATAGAATTGCACCCAACTTAATTTGCCATATTTAGCAGTGATCAGGCCATTTCATGGTGACAAAGACCTACAGATAAATGGAGTGGAAAATGTATTTTAAAGTGTGAGAGGGAAGAGCTATGAATAAACAACTCCTACTGACTGTTTTTCCGTTATACAATGATTTTTAAAGTTAAGTAGTGCAGAATAAAGGAAGAGATAGGGCTTTGCCCATAAAACAGCAATAAACCTGGACCACCCCAGGTCTGTTACTTCTGGTCCTCAGATTCTAAGGAATGCAGTGCACAGAACGCATGAAAGTAAAACAGTGACACAATATAATGCCTCTGCCCCCAAATGAAGTGACACTTTAGAAGTGGAGAAATTATTACAAACTAGTAAATCTAATTTTACATGCCATTGTATGAACTGGTATCGAAGTGTAGCTCACAACAAGGACATCACCGCATAGACGCCTTGCTCACAGAAATGGTGAACACTCTATATCTTTAAAAACGGCTTACTTGAAATAAGCAATTAGCAAGCAGATGTACATGTATTTGTAGCAATGTACGGTGTTATATGCTATTTGTTCGGGAAGCCCAAGTTGAGCCAAGCTGGCTACACAGAATTTAGGACATAGCTTAAGTTATCATAGTGGGGAAATTTGAAAACAGCCCTATTTGCATTCTGACTGTTGCGCTATAGCGAGGTCATGTTTTGCACATTGCGGTGTAACGTATGAGCTTCATTTCTCAAAATATATGTCACAATTGATTATGTTTGACTGGCTCGCGCCGAAGATAACAATGAAAACGATTAACGTTAACCCCCTTGTTCGTTTCCACCGATGGGTGATCAGGGACTCTATTAAAAACGTACGTTGCAACAAGTAACTTTGTCGGATAATGTCATGTTTATGTCAGGTTTATCATGATCAAACACGACGGACGTTGTACCCCTTTCTCATTACTAAACATTAAGACTAGGGGGCTAATGCTACCTGATTCATATTATTCATAACCGGCCTTTGACTGTATTTACGTTCTGGTTTGTATAGAACCCTACTTACACCTACGAATGTTCAATGTTTTTAAATGACGTCTTTTGTGGATAATTTAAGTAACCTAACGTCGCCTACAAATTGTCATACCTGGGTGTGGTGTCCCCAGAGGACGTTACCCTTCGTACTTTCGGAACTGGTGTGGTGATGAGACTGATGACGTAAGGTTGTGACTTAAGGTCGGGACTTTCCAGTTACTAGGGGGATTGTGTAAACAAAGCTGTACAGAGAGCGTTTAATTTACTTTCACATTTAGGCGGCTATGCTGTGTTACTGTGTGACTATCAGTCGAAACTAGGACGCTCAAAATAAGGGCTGTACTGTTAACTCCCGTTATATCAATAATTTCAGGTGTGTGAAAGTTACTTCCGGGTTTGCAAGGTTCCTTGGCTGAGAGGGGGACAAAATGTCCTCTTCCACTCGGCCTGTTCATGTCCGCGGCCTGCCCGAGCTGGGCGGACTACAGGACAAAGTCACAGGCTACTTCCAGAGCGGGAACCTGTCAGCTGGCGGGGCCGTCACCAGGGTGAAATTACTGGGGCATGGGCAGGCTGTGGTCACCTTTGCAGACGAAACAGGTGAGACAAACACACTAAACTTGCCTTTTTGCCCGCGTTGTCAAACGTACATGGCGTTTTGTTCATTTCCATCAGTGATCTCCACTGGGTGTTGTAGAAACAGGAAGTTATCGTAATGCCCCTGTCACATTGTTGACGAGCTTCGGCCGTATTTGTCAATCGCCGAAAGATCGGCCGATTTTGTGATCGACCGACAATCGCGCGTATTTTTGGCTTGTAAATCGTCGCTGTCACATTGTGCGAGGCTCGGGCGATCGCTTGGGAATACAAGTCAAAGTCAAGTCAAAGTTTATTGCACAACGATTGTCACGGGTACAATGTATGGCAAATAATAAGATTACTAGTTGGTATGTGTCTAACATAATGCTATACATATGGTCAACGGACATTGTATCTGACAGAGTATTATAAAGAACTGCTGGCCATAGAATATTTCGACTCTACATGTACATTCTACATTACGCTAAACTATATACATGAAGGGTACAGTGAGCAGTTGTACCTAATAATACTTAACATGTTCTATTGCTACTAAACAGAGTGTATACTAAGTTACTTGTCAGGAATGATAAAATTCTACATATAAATGCTACGAAACGCTACACAGGAAGTTGATTAAAAAAAGTTCAGTGACTCTACTTATGCAGCTATTCTAAGATGTCTTTTTTGCATGGCATTATAAATGTACTGACCTATATATACAGAAAATGTGTCTGGACATGACATAAGTACATAGAACGTCTCTCTAGATGTGTTGGGTAATGTTTTAGTAGTCTTACATCGGATCATCTGCATTAATTTGCGTCTCTCTTCGTCGTATGTGGGGCATGTCATCAGAAAATGATATTCGTCTTCAACTCCATCTTTACACGTAGGACATAATCTCTGACTGGCTGGTATATTGTTGTGTCTGCCTTTTTCAATCTCTAGGCAGTGTGCTCCGATTCTTAATTTTGTGGTATTAACTATAAAGGATTTGTTTTGAACAGATAGAAGATAGTTCTCGATGTGAAAGTTCCTTTTTATTTTTGAGTATGTTTCAAGTTTTTTTAAAGCTATAAAAATTTATCTTTTGTCTCCAGCCAGATAGAGATCCGTCCTTAAGGCGCTCTTTGAAAATAAATCCGAAATATTTGTCATCTGTAATGGGGTTCAACCAAATATTTTGGAAACCATGTCTACATAGTGTGTCTCGTACATGGACTACCCAGTCCTGCTCTTGTATAACGGCTTCGTGATATGCTTTCTTAACTATTCTGTCTTCAGGGAGGTTGTTTAGTCTTATCCAATATTTGATCAGTTGCGTCTGGATATCTATGTGCAGTGGGAATACGCCTAATTCGCCCCTTACAGCAGCGTTAACTGAAATTTTAGGGACGCGGAGAAGTATCTTACAGAAGTTTAGCAGAACGTATTCTAAGTCGGAAATCTCGTAAGAAATAGTAGGCTGGACTACTGTTATGTTTTGGTTAGCTAGTGTTTTGGAATGGTATATAATATCTAACTTGTCATTGTAGTTACTAAGTCGGATAAGAATGGGGCGGTTAGATGATGACATACATGTAGATGAATCGGATTGTTTCCCTACATCTATGATAATGAATTCCCTATGACATGGCAAGCAGATGAAGCAAGGCCAGTGTATCCACCTAAAAATGAATAGTTTGGCCAATTTTTATGCTTGACCTGTCGTAATATTTTTAGCAAAGTAATGGAGCGGACTGGCAGAATAAAATAGAAATATAAACAGGAATTCTGTGAAAGATCAAATACTACCACAAGAGCCACAAATTTACACAACCGTCTGGTTAACATAAAGATTACCTTTTACCAAACGGGAGTCGGCCGAAACTCGCTCGACACACGGGTGTATGCCGCTCGAGTTACGGTCGACGATTTATCGATGCTCGCACTATCTAGAGACCATTCAACCAAAATGTACAACAACATAATGATTATCATTATATCAAAACTTTTTTATACACGTGTACACGCACCTGAACAAAGCTAATAAGATATATTGTTCTAAAACTTTGCCTCTATACTTCTGTCTAAAATAGTATAAATCTTCCGGTAAACAAGTTTATTAGCCATTCAATGGCATCAAAATAGACAGAGGTAAAAAGAGCCAAGCAATATAAACTTTAACTAGTAAGAAATATCTCTCTATCACATAACGTTCTTGTGGGCAACCTAAGAAACAAGTCAACCTCATTCCAGAATGAACAAGTAAAATATGAGATTTTATACCTCCGGGCTTTTTATTGTATATTCTTATATGTTGTTTGTTACGAATAGTTGATGGTGTTAAATTTTATGTGTTACTGTTAGATTTAGCGTTCCAGGTTGTGTTAACACAGGTCAACATTTTCATCTGCAGCTTATGTACCCATGAACTTATGAAATTCTATTTAATCTGTCGCCAGGAATTCGTAATGAAACTCGGAATGACAACCGGAACCGTTAAATCAGACGTTAAAACCACAAATATTTCGATCGAAAACATAGTGACTGGGGTCCAAAATGTCACATACAGAAGCTTGCTGCTTATAGTACGTGAAATATACAAGGGTTTACAAGAAGATGTAGTAATATAGGCACGTATGCAAAAGTTTGCATAATACTCATTTGCATACTATGTGCCGGCTTGTGTTTCGTCGCTATAGATGTACTGCAGCAAATTCACAATACCAGCTTTGTATTCCTGTGGTTTAGCAGCATTTTTATTTTTGGCCGGATTTTTTTTCGCCGGCGCGCACTAGTTTGGGGGTCTTCAGAGGATGTCATCCATAAAATCAAGACGGTGTGGCCTGTTCCACATGATCAAACAAATAACATATAGAAGCGGCACTCCTTTGCGCACTACAATAGCTAAGCGTAACACCTCAACACACCTTACATATCATACATACTTGGGGTCTTATCGGATAAGTTTTTCACAATAAACAACAGAAAGTCACGGGATATGAAGCTTAGGCGTCCCCGTATTGGCGGGATCTTCCCTTGAGCAAGTTTACTATAGATAACGTGTCGAAATGACACTCCTATTTTGACTTTTAGCAGACAGCTTTTTCAGCAGACAACGGACCACAAAATCCTTCCATGTGTTTCATGTCAAATGTTAAATGCCCACTGTAAAGTGTTAATATGGGAGTGAAAGCAAGAGTTTGAAAGTAAGAGTGTCCTAAAATCCTACAGTTGTCACCATCTTACATGGTGTCTTGATTGTTTATAATTGGTGTGATTTTTTCTTGTAGGCATACACACATCGAACGCATTTCTAGTAACGTTCGCAGTGGAAGTTTTTAGAATATCTAGAAGAGATTTTGGAATGTACAGAGGTGAATTTTATATAAAATCATTCTTAATTCGCAAATAAGAAAGGGACATTGAGCCCAGGTCACGTCGGCCATAAATTATGACCGTACATGTAGGGAAACATTAAACACATAACATTGTGATACAATTCACAGACACATAACATTGCACAGTTTCCTTAAATGTTGCACAGTTTTCCTTAAAATCATTACAAAATTTCTCAAACGTGAACTTAAAGTTAACAGAGGTGCATAGAGGTGATTGTTAGAATGTATGGAGTTCATTTTAGAGTGTATGGCGGTGATTTTTAGAATGTATGGGGGTAATTTTTAGAATGCATACGTAAGATTTTTAGAATGTACAGAAGGAATTTTTAGAATGTGAAGAGGAAATTTTATATTTCCACCTACGTGTATGTGTTGATTTTATTATCAATTGATAATGATGTCTTGACATTGGATTGTACATGTATAAACTACAAATAAACAGAGTCTGAATAGCAGTCTTCATTTTTGTCTATTCACTAAGACCATGTTGATTTGATTATAGAAGAAGAAGAAGAACTTTATTGACACAACAAAAAGTACAGGGACTTTTGTAAGGTCAAAGACATGTAGATATACGGACAATTATACATGGGTACAACGAAAATATCCTACGTACAGAACAATATGCGGGTCAACTAATACTACTTGTTCTAAGGTCTAAACATTCTTTGATATATTTACCTATTTGTACACAGTAAGGGTTATTGCCTTCTAGGATGAACTTAAATTTATCTATAGCATGAAATGTAACAAATTCTGTTGAGCAGACGGAGAGAAGGTTGAACAGCTTTGTGCGTTTATCGTTATATAGTGTACAATTCAAAATAAAATGTTGTTCGTCTTCAATATCATTGGGACAGAATGGACAAAACCTCTGGTTGCGAGGGATTTTTTTATATCTTCCTAATTCTATATTCAATTTATGGCTAGAAATTCTCATCTTTGTAATCGATCTACGAACTTCAAAATTGTGTATTTCAGAAAGGTAATTTTCTTGTCCGTACCTCGTCTTTAACATCGAATAGACAGAAAGTTTTGAATTGTTTTGAACTGAAGTATGGTATTCTTGGATGTAAATATCCTGTAAACGACGTCGTAATTGATCTGTAAACATGTCAACGTGATACAGCCTGGGGTTTGTCCATACATATCCAAAACCGTTATAATTAAGGATGTCGTGTATATGATTTACCCAGTCAGAATCAGCGGAATGTAGAATATTGTATGCCTCGTGGAGTAGAGCGTCTTCGGGTAAATTTTCTAAACGGTGCCAGTATTTTATAAGTTTTATTTCGGCATCAATCATGACAGGAAATGTTCCCAATTCGCCGCGAATTCCGTCATTTGATGATTTGGAATTTACACCTAGTAGAAATTTCAGGAAATTCATCAAATCAATAATATCAAATTCTGTGATTTGTAGAGGAAGATGCACATTTTCAATTGCAAGGATGTCTTTTTCTAATTTAAGGTGTCCTCCCTGGCTAATTTGGCATTTTAGCTTTCCATCGTTTTCTCACAAAGAAATTTAGAAAGAACTATAGTTGTACTGAATATTGATACCTGGGTACAAAAGGGTTATGAATATGATTTTTGGACCATATGGATGATGTCATCACATTTTATTGCCCCAAATGTAATTATCTTTAAAGTTATAATATAGCACTTTGGTACAAGTAACTGAAATAAAAGTCAAAGCTACAAACGTACGTTTGCACAAATTGATATCTACTAATTACCCGTAGTTATTAGAGAATAACTAGATTTTAATTAGGCAATTAGGTTATTCTCTAATAACTACAGCTAATTAGTAGATATCAATTCGTGCATACTTTTATTTCAGTTACTTGTACCAAAGTGCTATATTATAACTTTAAAGATAATTACATTTGGGGCAATAAAATGTGATGACGTCATCCATATGGTCCATAAAATCATCTTCATAACCCTTTTGTACCCAGGTATCAATATTCAGTACGACTAAAGTTCTTTCTAAATTTCTTTGTGAGAAAACGATGGAAAGCTAAAATGCCAAATTAGCCAGGGAGGACACCTAAGGCCAGACGTAAGCCTTAGTAATTTATCTTTGTCTGACTTTTTCTTAAAATGAATCACGTAAGAGTGAGTGGAGTCAGAACTCACACTCTTTCTTATTGTTGCAGGTAGACAGTCATTCAAGTCAAGTTGATTCAGTATAGATAAGACATTTTTGGGCGAAGATTCTGGAATTCGTTTGGATACAATGAGTTAAGCTGTTTTAGAAGTTTATTGAATAAGCTTTTGCCTAAATGAATTGGGATATTTTATTCAGAGAATAGAAATGATTTGAGCTTGAAAAGTGCTCTCATAACTTTCGTCTTTAAAAATGTTCTAGCTGTTTTAAATTTGCCCGAAGACGTCAGTGGTACACCAAGATAATTATAGCTGTCAGTTACTTCTATTTCTTTACCGTATATACAAAATTTGTTACATAATTTGTGGGGCCTTTTGCAAAAACTAGCACTTTCGTTTTGGATACATTCACACTCAATTTTCAGTTGTTACAATACACTTCTAAATTATTAATACAGTTCTGAAGCCCCTTTTCCGACAAGGAAATTAGAGCAAGGTCATCTGCCCAAGACAGGCAGTTAAGCGATTTGTAACTTAAAGAAGCAGCGTCGCATTCGTTACAATCAAAACATTGTGGCAGGTCATTAATAAAAAGATTTAATAACAATGGGCTGAGATTGCAACCTTGTCTTACTCCACATGTCGAGGCAAATGGACTTGATAAGCCATTTTGAAGTCTGACTACATAATTAACATCGCGGTACATGGATTGTAATACATTGAAAAACTGACCACATACACCACAATTTGATGATTTATAAAATAGACCATCCCGCCACACACTGTCAAATGCCTTCTTCATGTCGACAAAGCAAACATATACGACATATAGACGTTCGGCATTTTTTCCTGAAACCAAATTGCGTGTCAGCTAACAGGCCGTTATGTTCAACAAAGTTCTGTAATCTATTGTTTAAAAGGAGTGTGAACACTTTTGACAGACAACTATGTCATTAATATAAAGTAAAAATAATAACGGGCCCAATACTGGGGACTTTGGCTGGTTTGGATAACTCCCCCTCCACCATGACCTGTTGGTGTCTGTCTATTAGCCATGTTTTGATCCAGTGAAGAGTGCCCCCCCTATTCCTTAGTAGTGTAGTTTACTGATTAGCCGGTTATGAGGAACACTGTCAAATGCTTTCGAGAAGTCTAATATGGCAAGGTCCACTTGGAAACCTTTGTCGTACCAGGAAGTTAAATCGTGCAGGGTGCATACCAGTTGAGATTCGCATGAGTGTCTGGCACGGAATCCGTGTTGAGTAGGGAGTAGTATATTGTGACTTTCCAGGTGCTTCATGGTTGCAGAGTATATTATAGATAACAGCTTGCAGCTTACACTAGTTAATGACACTGGTCTATAGTTCGCAGGTTCACCCCTATCGCCTTTCTTGAAAATTGGATGGGCAAAGACCCCTCTCCAATCACCTAGGACTTGACCCTTCTCCAGAGACTGGTTAAGACGAGAACGGGGCGCTGTTCTACCCAGTGGAGGCCCGCTGCGGATCGCTGCCCTGTCCGCCGTACGTGGAGGGCAGGGAACTGACATGTGTCGTCTGCACAAAATAAACATGAGATAGCCTGGTATCCGTAGTCTGGATGTCAGACCGGCCACAGGCAGGCAGCCCCCGGTTAGACCCTGTCTAATATTAAAATTAAATCAAGTCCTGGAGCTGATGAGCTAGACTGTATACTGGTCCTGGCAACCGTCTGGTACCCATGCTTAAAAGAGACGGTGGACGATATAAGCTCCCTGGCACGTTTGATCAATTGCTGACGTCATGTATCTGTAAAGTCTCGTGTGGATAAGGTCAAGTGTCTGCAACCGTAACTCTCACGAGTTTACGTTCGGAAGTGATTGGTCATTAATTATCCTGATGAAGGCGACAGTGATCGTTGAAAATTTGATCTCTGTGACTGTGTAACTCTTGTGCTGGACTAAAGCTCAACATTGTATACAAAGCACATAATGTTAAATGTAATGTTACTAATACATTACACTGTTATACTTTGCCAGTTCCTTTAGTTTAGCAGCAAATCTATTAAGCTATTCTAGATATTTACCAAGCTTGTAGAATTATCAATGTCTACTGTGCATCTACACCACCAATTTGAAGACTGTCAGCAAGACTGTTATGATTGTAGAAAGTCACTGCAACATTATGAACATGAAGTAAAAGTGGCCCATAGCAGCTGACAACAGTACTGCACCAAAGGAATGTTCAAGGTGATTTCGAGGGACAAACAGGCATTATTATTTAAACATCATTAATGTTAATATGCAAACAGCTTGCCTCAGACAATCAACACACCCAGATTACGAAGGACTTCTCCAAGCTTGGTTGTCGGACCCAGAGCTTACAATCATAGTCACAGTTTTAGCATGGAGACTGAGGATATCGTAATGATTTCATAGCCCAGATGGTGCCAACTGAAGATATTCTGACTGGCTTGTAAGGTAAGTCCTCGTATTTTCTATACAAATACATGCCCGTAGCCCGGGGGGGGGGTCGGACGAACCCCCACAAGGCTCAAAGGTTCACTTTCAAGTTGGTCCACTTTTTATCTAAAAGTCCAAAATTTTTCTTTAAAAGATGGACTGAATCATGTCACCAGCAGGGATGGAATCGTAGAAAAACTGATCATTTTGTCATTGAATAAAAGGTTATCTATGATTTTTTAAATCCTCTCAAAAACGCAGGAAATGCCATTTCAGAGGGTTTATTTTTCAACATTTTCAGGGGGAGCAAGCAGTTGAAGACCCCCGCCCACTCCCTTCAAAATCCTGGCTACGGGCATGATATATGGGAGAAGATAGGCTGAAATAGTGGACAAAAGACTATACAAGAGACATTGAATCTCAGGCAAAACTTTTCTTGTATTTAGATGTAGTGGAAAAGACTGACACTGGGGGCTTCAGAACCTCAAGCATGAGGATGGGTCTGGGTACAAATGTAGTAAAACATGTTTTCAAAAGGGCAAAACAAATGACACGTCAGCAAAAGGCACCAGATCAGAGATCTGCTAAATGTGAATATTCAACCTGCTAAATATGAATACTAGTCAACCTGCTAAATGTAAATATTCAACCTGCTAAATGTGAATATTCAACCTGCTAAATGTGAATATTCAACCTACTAAATGTGAATATTCAACCTGCTAAATGTAAATATTCAACCTGCTTAATGTGAATATTCAACCTGCTAAATGTGAATATTCAACCTGCTAAATGTGAATATTCAAACAGCCCGAACCAGACAATTACCTGCTCGTTTATAAAGAGCTTATACGAAACATAAGATATATGAGGCCTTTTAAATCTTGTTATTTCACTCCATACTTCAGTATGGAGTGAAATACTGTTTTTACTGATGATTCTTCTTCTTCTCCTTCTCCTCCTGCCACTTCTTTAAATTGATTCAACTCCTTCATTTTTGGGCGAAATGACCTGAAATTTCGTATAGAGGTAGAGTGGGTAAATACCCCTAGGTGTTTTTAAAATTTTTTTGATACAAGCTTTTACAATTGTTTTATTTGCTTTTTTAGCGGTCCCCATAGGAAAGTACTGTGGGGGCGTACGCGCGTGACGTAATAAGAAAGAAATTCGGCGGCATGCCCATATATGGGCATGCAAGCATGAACCTGACGCAGACCAATCTATTCTTCTTGCTGATTGGCTGTTGGATTTAATTGGATTAACTCAATTAACACCTGTTCAAAGCCATTCCATTTTGACAGTATGAACTCAAGTGTTTTGGTAGGTACAGCACATGCCACGAAATACGCATCAATTTTCGAGGGACGTTCTGCGGGAGAGTGCAGGACGCTGTGCGGGACTTCCCTCGGGAGAGTGCGGGACGTCCTCCGGGAGAGTGCGATACGTTCTGCGGGAGAGTGCGGTACGTCCAGCGGGAGAGTGCGGTACGTTCTGCGGGAGCCAGACATTTTGCTCTTCTCTGTTGGAACAACGCAAGTTGGAGGTCAATGACCTGCGCCCGGCGTGTAAACAAAAAAGTTACTCGCGCGTCACGGTATCAACAATTTTCCGCAATCTTTACCAACTAGTATTATCTAGGTTCTGTTATCGATCTCCGAAGAATCACCAAAATTGTAGAGTGCACAGGCGTTCGTTTGTTGTTGCTGAGAACATCGCGAGACGGTTTCCTGGCGAGCGTCGAGGGCTTGCATGCCCAACTGTTTTCGAAGATTGGACAGGGAGCGGCTGTAATATCAAAGGAGCCGGCGGCTTCTGCTAGCCGGGTTGATAGTTAAGTAACATCAAGGTGGTTCAAAAGCAAACCTGATAAAGAAGGAAACCCCGTAGTTAATAGTTGAAAGTCTTGGTGGCTTGAGGCGATCGATACCGCCATGCTGTTTACTTTATATGACATACAATGCAGCGAGTGATGTGTATCGCACCGAGTTAGCTCGGTTGGTAACGCGCCAGGCAGCAATCCCAGAAATTGTGAGTTCAAACCCCAGTGCATAGGATATTAACATTTTAAACAATTTTATCATTTTTAACAATTTTACCTTTTTGAACAATTTTATCAGTTTTAACAATTTTAACAATCCTGCATTTTAACAATTTCAACTTTTTTTTTGATTTTCGTTGTTTTGCTTTTAACATTCAAAAACTGATTGTTCTTACTCAAGAATGTCAATAACTTAGAATGTTAGTCTTTTGTATTTTTCCAACATACAAACCAAAATCACTTTGATGTTGTCACAAAAGTATGGAGCTGACAAGAGAGAAGGAGTACGGTACTCTGCCAGTGTGAAGAATCTACAGAGGTATTACCAGTCACTAGTAGCAAGAGATAGACCACATTGATAGATGACGATGGGGACGAATCATATGGAGTACTATCATAGCTTAGTACAAAAATTCTACTGCTTTACTTTACTTTACTTTCTTTCACTCTGTACATGCAATTAGCTCACTGGCATGATTTTAAAAATAAAGGTTATGATAATCATATTATATGTATAGTTTATTCAATGTATGGCTTCATAGTTTATGTGATTGTTAATAAGGCCATGTTGATTTGATTGCATGGATGGCATCTGTGCGCGCATCGGTTTTCGTTAATTTAAAACTAAGTTTACGACAATCATACAAAACATCTGGAAACTAAGCAAACATACTCTGTAAATTGATTACTGTAATACCCGATTTTTTTTCACTGTACCGCAACGTAACGCAAGCGGGAGGTCAATGTTCACGGTTTTCACTGTCACCTCTGTACCGTGAACTTATCTTTACAGTTAGGAAATAATTCCTGGACTTTCTTTTTCCTGCAACTGTCACCACCGTGAATATATAGTTCCGTGAACATGTCCATGTTTCTCAGACCGTGCAAATTTTGCTACCGTTAGTAGTAGTTGCAATTTCGTCATTAGTAGTATTTAGATACCTGCAATATATAACTTTGAAATTGAGATAAGTGTAAAGTAAAGCTGTCGAGATTTAAAGTGCTTGTCGTTGTATCTTTGTAAAAAAAGGGAGATAATGGCCAAGTGCCATTTTTGTAAATATCTGTCGAGATTCAAAAAGCTTGTCCTTGTATAATTGCAGTATGATTTATTCAGAATCTTCTACTTTTGTATGGGGAGGGAGATGGAGTGAAATATTACATTTGCTCCGAAGCAAATGTTGGCCTTTCTAGTTTATTTAGGCATCTTCATGAAAAATGTCGTGAAGTTTTAACCATGCATATATATATATATAGTTTGTGATTGAATTATACAAGTTTGTTTTAGAATTACCTAAGAAAAACTGTTGATTTCTTATGGGTTTAAGTCTGTATCATCTCGCTTGAGAACATTTCCCCATGTTGATAAATTATTCCAAGGACGTGATTGTAAGTCCTTGATTATGCAGATAGCGAGGCTTACACTCAGAAAAATGGAGTCTTCAGTTACGCTGAGTTCATACTTGCTGCCAAACAGTATTTCTGCTGCATGTGTTTGAAAGAGAACTCACATATTCTAGATAACACTAGATAACTCACATACCAAAGTCATATCAAGAGGCACAGAGGCTAACCCCGTTCATCGACGGATGATGATGATGATGATGATGTGTGTGTTTGCGTTTCTGCACTGACGGAATTTTATTCATGCTAACCACTAGCAGTGTATTAATAAAATCATTCAGCATTCACCTTATTTAGGACACTTAAACAGTTTGCATAGAATGTATGGATTCATTGTAATTTTATGGCCCCACAGTTATATATTGAAGAGTATGAAAACCCCTATCTCTGACTGTCTTGTTGCGATATTAATTTAGAATGTCTGCCAATGTGTCGGTGAGTTGCTGATAACCTTGTATAGAAAGGTGTTGAAGGGTGTGACGTATGCCATCACTGATTGTCCCTTTTTTTAGATTAAATTCTTGTGACCTGATTGCAGGACAACATGGGATGGAAGCTGCGAAACCTGCTGATTTTCCTTCTCCTCATCCTGAAGGAGCCCAACTTGCCGGAAGGTTGTGTCCATACCTGCACACCATATCCAGAGATATGCAGGTGCGCAGCCTTTCACCTCACCAACATCCCTAAGAACCTCCCGTTCTACGTCTCAACGTTATTTTTAGATAAAAACCAGATAACTAGTATTCAGGCTGGTGCGTTCTCAAATCTACCCAAGCTCATCAAATTGTTCCTACCCTATAACCAAATATCCAGCATTCAAGTTGGTGCATTCTCAAATTTAACCCGGCTCGTCATATTGGATCTTTCCTTCAACCAAATATCTAGCATTCAGGTTGGCGCATTCTCAAATGTACATGTACCTTGCCTCCGAGATTTGTACCTGAACTCAAACAAACTAAATAAAATCCAAACTGGTACCTTTTCAACTCTAACCCAGCTACAAGGTTTGTGGCTGCAGTCAAACCAGCTATCTGCCCTTCCCCATGACTCCAATGACATGATGGTATCTATTCCTTACTTACGTATTGAAGACAACCCTTGGCAGTGTGACTGTAAGATGATTCCCTTTTTGCAAAAACTGATTGCAACTCCTGCGGTTCTGAAACAGATAACATGTGCCCAACCTGACAACCTCGCAGGACAGAAACTTAAAGATGTCAGTCCCAAAGATCTGATCTGTAAAAGCCCAACCAAAGGAACACCAACTGTTGATGCCCCAAACTCTTCATTTGGGAGCACAGAAAATAATGTAAGCCCAACATCACATCCTGTAAGTTCCACATTTGGCACATCGCTTTCTGATCCCCAATTGGAAAGTGCTAACAACTCTTACAATGGTACCACCACCTCACACTATCGCTGGCACTTCAAACGCAATGCAGTGTCGACAGTTGACACTAAATATAAAGGGTCAATGACCTCAACTGTTGCCGTCACTGGTACTTCCTTTCAAAATGATCCCAGTTTGCCCCAAGGTCCTGTTTACACTCCAATTGTTATTGGTTCAATGATTTCTTTTGCTGTTGGTGTCATTTTGACACTCTGGTGTAAAAGGAGTTTGGGGAATTCCGATTCAAGTTCGAACTCCCACCCTGTTTTACACAACACAAACACCAGAGCTGTCGCAGCAGCTAGTGGTCTTGATCACCAGTATGAAGATGTAGGCCAACATGATCAGACAGGACAGGGCCAGTCTCAGGCCATTAGTAAATCCAACACAAACACCAACACTACAGCTGTTGTGGTAACTAGTGGTATTGATCACCAGTATGAAGACGTGGATCAACATGATCAGACAAGGCAGGGTCAGACCATTACTAAATCCAACACAAACACCACAGCTGTTGTAGTGACCAGTGGTAACGATCACAGGTATGAAGATATGAACCATCATGTTACGACAAGGCATTCCCAGTCTCAGGCTATCACTAAATCCAACACAAACACCAAAGCTAATGTAATGGCCAGTGGTGATGACCACAAGCATGAGTATATGAATCTACATGTACATAATCAGACAAGGCAGGGTCAGTCTCAGGCCATCACTAAATCCAACGCAAACACCACAGCTGTTGTAGCAACTACTGGTCATGATCACAAGCATGAATATTTGAATCTACACAATCAGACAGGGCAGGGTCAGTCTCAGGCCATCACTAAATCCAACACAAACACCACCGCTGATGATTATTGTAGCCAGACAGAATATCAGGTTATCACCGAACCCTTGGACACTAAGAGTCAACTATATAATACAGAACCGACTGCCTCAAACTCAACCACTAAATCCATGTACACTAAATTATATAATCAGACAGGGCAGGGTCAGTCTCAGGCCATCACCGAATCCAACACAAACACCACAGCTACTGAAGTGGCCAGTGGTGATGATCAGACAGGACAGGGTCAGTCTCAGGCCATCACTGAATCCAACACGAACACCACAGCTACTGTAGTGGCCAGTGGTAATAGTCAGTCTAAAGGCGCCACTCAATCCATTGATATTGGAAACCTACCACTAATATCAACTGATGAATTACTAGCTGCCTTACAGCCAAACCCTATGTATGAAGGTGTAAAAACACAAGAAAAGCACCCAACAGTATAACTAGTTGTCAGACAAGGTATTTGTTAGTCAGTCATATGGCATATGTAAGATGCACGAGTAAATTTATAATGTAGAACTTTATTCACTAAAAAAACAACATCTTAGAAGTTCATCCTGAATTATGTAGTAGTTTACAATATGTACAGCTGTCTAAAAACATTTTATCACTTTACCATTAAGAGATTGACAGTACCATGTGATCATTCATCATTTAACTATTGTACTCATAGTATCTGAAAGTGATATAAAAATACATTAAAAAGAGAGTAAGACATAAGAGTTAACGTACAAATACTCTGGAAAGGTAAGAATTAACATACAATTCCTGTACAGAGGTAGAGAGGTTGAAACTCAATTTTAAAACTGATGCTGTTGCATGATTTGAGGAGAAAAAGCTGTCTGTGTCGTTCGGTACGACTCAGTGGAATCTTATAGTTGAATGTTTCGTGTTGTAGTTGGTAAATTGGCGACCTCTTCACTCTAGAAACTGTTGACATGGATGTATTGCAGTTTGTGCCGATGCTTGCCATTTTTGATATTTGTATTATTCTAATAAGGACTAAACTTTACGTCTGAAATACATGTTCAAACTATTATGTCACCGACCCAAGGAAACTTCTACCATTATAGTATTATAGTATTTTTAATCAATATGTATTATTTTAGTAGAAAATACTTAAGTAATATGTGTGTTGTAGCATTGTAATTCAGTGCCCCTCACAAGTTTTCTGCATAATTATGACATTTTGAAGCTAAAAAACTGTCATAATGTTAAAATCTAATCATGATTAAACGGTAGTGTCATTAGAAAGGCTCTCTTATTAAAGAAGTAACAAGATTCTATCAGTAACTAAATACTAAATCTACTAAATCAATAAATGATGTCGACGTTTAATATCTGTATATGTATCTGTATAGCCGGTATAACCGCCTTTCGGCATAACACACCGGCTTCGCAGGTACACAGTGTATATATATATGTACCGGATAAAGCATGTTTTATAGTGTCTCTTTAATTCCTACAATGCATATTGTATCTAAGGCACAATTTGGGCTAACCAGGCCTAAGGATCGCTTTCACAATTAATAAACTTGAATTAATTGTTCCTGCAATTTTATCTCATGGCAATTTTATCTCATGGCAATTTTATCTCGTGGCCACACTAACTCTCATGTGTATGATGTACATGTTCGAGTTGTAATTTCTACCAGACTGTGCGGGATCGTGGAAAAAAGGAAATGAATGAATGAATGAATGAATGACCCTAGGTAGCCTGGGTGCCAGACTACAGCCAGGGCCAGCATACAGGACAGCTCGGCTCCAGGGCTAGCCTGGGTGCCAGGGCCAGTATACAGGCTAGCTCCTCGGCTCCAGGGTTAGCCTGGGTGCCAGACTGTTGCCAGGGACAGTATACAGGCTAGCACCTCGGCTCCAGGGCTAGCCTGGGTGCCAGACTATTGCCAGGGCCAGAGTAATGAGCAAATATATACGGTAAGTTGCAAAAGGAATATTTAAAAACGATACCAATGTCGTAGAATGTCAAAATAAAAAAAAAGACGAAAATGTAAAGAAATTAATTTGAAGAGTACAAATCCGTCAAACCATACTCCGTGTCATTTGTCCAACATAGATTTCATAATGAAAACAACTTTTTTTCAATTTTTTTTATTCGCTCGCTCGCATCAGTTTTGGGGTTCCCAGAGGATGTCATCCATATAATCAAATCAAAATGGCCAAAGGTCTACCTGTGTATAGCTGTAGCCTGGATGCCAGACTGTTGCGAGGTGCTATAGTATAGCACCTCGCAACAGTCTGGCATCCAGGCTAAGCAACCCCACCCCGTGAAGCCTGCTAGAGGCTACGTAATCGGCCCTGGAGGGGGTAAGAGATCACGTGGTCCCCTGGCGCAACACTTGAAGCTCGAAGCCAGCGCCAAACCGCGTTTCTCCATGTCAAAACATTCCACGGACAACCCCCTCCCCCTAACCTGATCACCGTTCTCTACGAGTAGATAGGTTTGGAGTATTTCAGTCCAAGATTTTGTGTTGGGCACTCGATCTAGCCTGGGTGCCCGACTGTTGCCAGCCAGGGCAGTATACAGGCTACCCTGGATGCCAACTAGCATCGAGCCGTTAGCCGTTTTCCTTCGGCAGCCAAGAGCCCTTCGTCCGCCTATCTAAATTACCGCTACGGGGGAGTTGAGCCCGAGGGGTTTGTCCGGCCCAATCACTAGCAAAGGCGAGTTATACCACGGACCTATCTCCAGCTGATTTCTTTCCCTGAGCGAAGAAACTCAGGTCTGGTTGGCGGCCCCAAACGCTCTCGGCGCCGAAGGGATTAAGCGCTGAGCTCACGGCGATCTGGTTACCAGGCTAGGTGGAGACTACAGTGAGCGAAGGAAGTTAAAACCCCACCGAAGCGCGGTAACTGAGGGCTGGTTGGCGGCCCCAAACGCTCTCGGTGCCGGAGGGATAGCGCTGAGCTCACGGCGGTCTGGTTACCAGGCTACCGGCCCCACCATTAGTGATGCATACCTAAACCCAATTTCAGGTTCAGGTCCGGATTCGAGTCCAGAGGTTTAGGTTCAGGTCCGGACTTAAGTCCGGACCTAAACCCATGGCATATACAAAATTGCATGTTGGCAACCTTGCAATGTTGTCTGGGTGAAACTTTGGCCACATAAAATGGAGGCTGGTACTTGACGATGCCCAATGGCAATGTTTTCTTCACTTTGCAGCAAAGATTTTGGAATCTACGGAAGGTTTTAGGTGGTTTAAAAAGAAAAGGGGTATGTGAAATGGTCTTTTTTGGTAATAAGTCCGGACTCGGTTCTTGACTTTTAGGTGTTTTTGGACTTGAACCTAAACATTTTTACAAATCCGGATCCAAGTCCAGTGAACCGGTATGCACCACTACCCACCATGCAGCGTTTTCTCCTTCCATAATGATGCACGGCGTGCTGTCTTTATCCTCCTCGTGGTCCCACACATAGCCAGCGGGTGCATCGGGTTGCTCAACGGGTGGGACCCGGTGCCGGTCGCCGTGCGGGACCGACAGGCAGACGTGGTGTTGTCGGGAAGCGTTGTGCGACCGTTGGCCGATCCGCCACGACGCCCCGGCCTGAACTACTCGGCCCAGCTTCGCGTCCGCTTGGTGCTGAAAGGAAAAGATCGTCTGCGGGAAATTCCCGCCATTTCTGACGAACCGAAGGTGTGTTGTTGTTGTTCTTGTCCTTGTTTTACGTCTACTCGTCGCTAGACGTGGTTACTTGGTGCTCAATTTACGCTTGTTTCAGTTCAGAGTCAGTTGTCTCTCAATGTATTAACACTTGGTGACTTTTTTGTTATTTATTTTTTTATTTTTTGTATATTTGAGTTTTTGGTAATTTGGTATCTTAGCGTCTAGATAGCGCTTACTATAAAGTATAAACAAGATCCAAACAGTTCGATCACTTCTGATGAGCCATGTTTATTTTTGATAAGTATATCGTACACGTAGAACTTCATGTTAGCAAATAGTCTTATATCACCACATTTTTCTCGTCAATGTCTGTTTGCAATTCATGATTAGCCCTCGGGCATGAATTTGCAATAAACAACTCTATTCATCCGTATGTTAACTCTACTACTAGTATATGGTAGTATGGACATCCAAGAAGTATATGATCTAATACTTATTAGTTTTACAGGGAGTACAGCACTTAGTTATACAGAGAGTTAGCAATGGTCTAGGAAGTTACACAGATAAATAACAGATGAAAAACCCACAAATTACAGAAAAAGTGGGCTCCTTTGTCTTCCTCTGTCTTAAAAAAGAAGTCAAACCCAGTAGTTTTTACCAGTAGTTTCTTAGTAGTTATCAGTAGTACTATGTGCACTAATTATCTGTTTTTATACCAAATGTTTCTTCTGCTCCTGAATGCAATTAGCCCTCGGGCATGAATTTGCAATAAAACTTGTTAATGAAATACCTTTATTGTACATCCGTGCCACGACGGGCTAGGTACAGGTCAAGACTTAACAGACACATAACAAACGTATGTAGAAAAGTGTAGACAAAAGATACACTACTTGACTTAGATATACAGATAAACATTCAAGGATACTATACTAGGCTAATACAAAGTGTTCTAGTTACTGAACTAATAGTGGTCAACTTTTTCTCGCTTTTATGTACAATGGAAAATGTGGAAACAGATCATGTTTGTAATAGAGGGTTTGTCTAGACGCATCAAAAATATGAATTTGTCGTTTGCATTTAGGTGTTCAAAGTATGGGAACTTCTCTTTGATATGATAACCATTACAGGTGTATAACGTGTCGAACTTCGGCCGCAGAGCGGAGTGTTACTCAGAAGCAGCACAGGGAGACTCCTACATATTCTTCCTGGGGATTTTCCGCGCGGGAGAACTGGCGGCAAGATACGACAACATCTTCGGGGCCACTGCCGACCCCTCCTGGGGAAACGAAGAAGAGATCCTCCTTGCTCTCGGTGAGTCACTGTTTTTTTGTTGAAATTTTATTTATTTATTTCATCTTAAGACGGCTGGGTAGCCCCATTCAGCTTAAATTAGCTGTTTTCCAAGGGGGGGGGGCAGCAAAATTACACAAGACATTGTTATATACAGTAAGACAAGAGTGGACAACATACAGTAAACATAAAAGTGCGATGCGTCAAAACAGAGTCATAGTCCTATACTCAAAGTCCTAGCCGTTCAAAGGTCAAAAACACGAACATTATTATTTGAAACCGAATTTACTTAATTGTAGCTACTTAACGATGTATATGTCACAGGGTAGATTGGAATCCAGGGGGATCCGGAATCCTCCTAGGGGAGATTGGAATTCAAGTTTTTCTTCTACAAAACTGGGACCTGAGTATCTGAATTCCAATCTCTTCTAGGAGGATTCCAGATTCTCCTAGGGGAGATAGGAATTCCAATTTGTCAAAGGACAAGTGGGAATTCTTACAGGACAATCTCCAATTTTGAAAGGAGAAATTCTGATTGCATCAAAATGCTTGGGAAAATAGCAGGCCCTGGGAAAATAGACTGAGTTTTTTCACACCTAAACTTTTAATCAATTTCAGCATAGGTAAGTAAATATGTAAATCAGACTCAGATATTTGCATCAGGCCATTGTGAGATAGTGACTCAAAAAACAGTTTTTCCAGTTTGTTAGTGACTAAAATTGGTATATAAGAGATTGTTTCCCCCTACCAAGCCAGTCAAAGTGACAGCATACTGATCAAATGATGGCGGAGGATGTACAGCAGCAGAAAGCAGAATTCTACAGATTGGTTTAGGTGTGAAATGATTCAATCTATGAGTTCTAGTATTTTTACTACTGAATTGGGATCTGAATATCAGAATTCCAATCTTTCCTAGGAGGATTCCAGATTTCCCTAGGAGGATTCCAGTCTCTCCTAGGGGAGATTGGAATCCCTATCTCCCCTAGGAGGATTCCAGATTCTCTTAGGGGAGATAGGGATTCCAATCTCCCCTAGGAGGATTCCGGATCCCCCTGGATTCCAATCTCCCCTGTGACATATATATGTAACGTTATCTATATTCCATCCTTTTGCTGTGACCTGTACTTAACCGAGTGGGTATGTGTGTACAATAAAGGTCAATATTCATTCATTATTATTTCACATAACCGCACTCCTCTAGAACAAACAACCTGTCAATTCTGTAGTTTAGACCAAATAGAAGATGAAATACATTTCACCATAGATTGCCCCTTGTATAGTAGAGATAGACTCATATTTTTTAGCCATGTATTAAGTATATTTCCTCACTTCAGATATTTGACTAGTAAAGAGAAATTTGTATTCCTTTTAACTTTTGATAAACCTACTCTAAGTAATCTCACAGCCGCATATATCCATACAATTACTACTAAGCGAGATGAAGCCGAAAAGAATAGAAATTAGACATTTATTTACACTCCTATATGTTCATATGTATGTAATGTATATTTGTTTATGTTCATGTTCTGTACCCATGCGACCTGTACTTAGTTCTGTAGAACACAAATGTACAATAAAGGTCTTCATTCATTATTGAAGAAATAATACAAAGACAAGGACAAAGTGGGACTGCACTCAAGTTGTACACTTATTTTAACAGCCCCACTTTATGCTTAACTTCACTGTTGTATCTAGCTACACGTGGACTATATCCAGAACCGTGCCTGTGGCACGCTAGCCTCTACCAGGCTTCAGGAGGCGGCTGGAAAGAGTAGAAATCGGTCAAATAGAGAGATAACATGCCGAGGGAGTTGGTCTGCTAGAGAGAACATCTTGCTGTCTCCCGAAGCCTGGTAGAGGCTACGTTCATGCTCTTACAGGCTAAATATGGGCCATGATGATAAAGCAATTCTACATAAAGTGTAGTATCTTACTACAGCTATAATGGGTAACGTAGTGGTAGTATGTACAGGTTCAACTTCAAATTTTTCTCGCTTATTAAGACAGCTGTTAGTGTAAGGACAGGTGGATCGTGTGATTCATGGTTTAACTAGTTCCATAAGGAATGTGGTTTTCTTTGATTTAATAATAATAGTTAACGTCCAGCTGGGTTTCTTCAAGACATTCCGCCTTGGCTAAACCTTTCTCAGCTGTCCTCGGTTTATTTCTTGAATTCTACTTGCCCTATGATTAATATGTTTTACTTTCTTTACTCTTGTGTTGTATTTTGATGTTAGCCTCTACCAGGCTTCTGGGGGCGACTGGAAAGAGTAGAAATTGGTCAAATAGAGAGATAACATGCCAGGAGAGTTGGTCTGCTGGGAGAGAGCATTTTGCCACACCCCTGGCATGTTATCTCTCTATTTGGCCGTTTTCTACTCTTTCCATCCACCTCCCGAAGCCTGGTAGAGGCTATTTTGACGCAACATAGGGACTCTAGATATGTACCAGTTTACCAACTGTAGCATATTTTGATTTTGTAGGCCTCAGTCTATTTCGCTAATTTCAACTATATATGGCCAGCAACCTATATACATCAGGAAAAACTATATATTTGGTGTGTTTTACTTTCTTTGCTGTAGAGTAATAAAAGTATAGTGATATTTGATATGCCACAGTTTATTGAGGTACTTGACCAATTTGGACTATTTTCTAGCAAGCTATGGAGCCTGGTAGAGACTAAGCCTAGGGTACACGAAGACGTAAGTACCAACAAAAGTGGCTGTCACTGATTAAATCCCTGTTCACAGCGGGTCATTATTCTCCGATAATCACCTCCATTATTGCACTGTTGGCACACACGCGACAAACCGCTCTGTACACTTTACAGTGTTGGGCGGGAAGACAAACTTTAGATAGGAGCACCCCTACTGGGCAGGCGACGCTAATTTCCATAATTGCCGTGCCGTATTTATAAGCGGCACGGCACCCCTTTCCACCAAAAGAGTGAACAAGAAAGGTGTAAAAAATACACCTAGGCGACGAATTGTATATTATGTAAATTAGGGTATTATCAATTTAATTTATTTTTATTATATGTACGAATTGGAATATTCACTTCATAAGCTACATGTACATATATGTGCCTGGTTATCTACATGTCGGCAATCGACCAATATCGGGTCCCCATTCTTAGCTCGGTGTTTGTTGCTATTGTTTAGATTTAATTCCAATCTTTTATAAATATTTTTAAAGGGATATCTTATGTTTTACAAACATTTCAAACTTGTTCTTAACTTCTTAAGAAATTTCCGTAAATTACAAAACTTTCGAAATATTTTTGAGCCCGCGTACGATATTTCCATTGATTTCTAAAGAAAGGCAACTCGGTTCTACCATTTTTTTAATTTTTGTAAATGACCCGTGACGAAGTAATTTGCACATCAACACGAAGCGTTCTGTGAGCCAAAAATAGGTATCGTTGATGAACCCTGCGGCGATCCTGCCGTCGGCGAGCACTCGACACGATAGCGGCCAGCCATTGATACTGAAAAACAGTGCCAAACGCTGCATTTAATAAATTTCAAACTCTAGTGAAACATCAAATCCTTTCTGTTGTACCATGGTTGTACAGTCCATCCATATTTCTTGAGATAAAAAATAGGTACCCATTCACAAAAACGCTTGTAAATTCAAGGATCTTTCTCGCACAGTATTACGTAGATCTATTACACGGCGCCGAAACATGTCAAAATACACTCCGTCTTCCCTCTCGTCAAAAACGCCGTCCGTGCAAGTCATGTGTGCTTCCAAATAAGGAAGTCCGCGGAAACCGCTGGCAGCTCGGGGGATCGCGATCTTCGGCCTGCATCGGCGCGTGTGACGTCATGATCGGGCTCATTTGTATGCAGGCGTCTGCCTTTTGACTACATGGACTACAAAGGACGCCGCCAGAGAGCGTAAACCCAGATGCCGCGGGTAAATACGAAGTTTGGCTGGTAAAAAAAAAGAAATTAAAATTAAGATCTCAGTTGATTGCCACTTTCGAAATTTTTGCAAATCATGACATTTTCGAAAACATGCTACTCAAGTACGTACATTTTTATAATAATTTCAGAATATTTATAATATTTTCAAAAATAAAAACATTGAGAAAATATTAAAGGTACTATTTTAAAAAACACGCGGTGACTTGGAATGGACTCTATAAGAGCGCACGTACAGCACATGAATCCAGATAAAATCTATCAAAAGTTGTAAGACATAAAAGGACATACTACTTGTGATGAAAGCTCCTTGTATAAAGTCAGTAGGAACAAAGATCACTGGATACCGGTACGGTGATCATTATTTAGTCTACCGAAGCGATCCTTTTCTCCACCGCTGCAAATTTTACATGCCCGGTCAAGCGGTCGTTGACCTTATATAATAGAAAGCAGGACAATATAGTTTACGTGCGCTCTGGACTCTGGATCGATACGCAAAAACCATATGTATATCATATACATTATCATTATGTGCATAACATAGCATGGTCTGTCGCTGTGTGTATATTCTGTAAGGGTAGGAATAGGCTATCAAACCCAAACCTTTTCGCAGGTACGGGATTGTCAGAAAAATGTTTATGAAAGCCGTTATGAACCCCCAATGCTACAGATATAGGCCTGGCGTGCTTGTAGGTGCTTGTATTATATCCTGGATGCTGTCCGTGTGCTGGTTCGCAAACAGGCCACGGTCACGACACTACCAGGTGCATAAATGTGAAAATTATGTGAATTTCGTGCAAAATTTCAAGGAAATGTGAAAAAATGTGATGTAATGTGAATTTTTTTGAGGTTCAACAGCATCACATTTTATCACATAAGTTCACAGAAAATCATATAAAATAACATTTCTGAAGCGCGACACCTTTATGTGAAAAAATGTTATTATTTTGCGTCACATTTTTTTCACATTTGCAGTGAACGGTCCAGAAAAATCACATTTTCAAATGTGAAAAGATGTTATCTAAATGTGATGTTGGATCTCCTTCCATTATGTAAAATTATGTGACTGCCTGTATGTTCTTTTTCCGCCGATGTCTATGTGATTTTTATGTGAAACGTACTCTCAGTGAAAATGTGAAACAATGTTAACCTGAGTCACATTTTAAAAAATGTGTCTTTATGTGAAAGTTATGTGAAATGGGTTTGACTACAAAATGTGAAAACATGTGAAGATATCTGGCAGTCCGCGAAATGTGAAATTTATGTGATGTTCACGAAAACGCAAAATGTGAAAAAAATGTGACATCAAATCACATTTTTTACATGTGAAACAAATGTGAAATTAATGTGATTCGTGATTACACAAGACCGGGAATCATGCGAGTTGACAGAATATGTAAAAGGTAAGTGTACTTGTAGGTCTTCTCCATTGAATGGGCTAATCATTTGTGGGGCAAGCGCGCGAATGTGTATTGTAAACAATACAGGCCTATTACCTTATTGTATGATGTGATTATTATCTATCATTCAGTACTAATCAACGAACAAAAGGTGTCGACGCCCCCCCCCCCCACTCCCTCTCGCGTGCCACTCTTATGTTGCTAATTATCCATTTTACAAGTGAAAGCGCCGAATATCGCGACACATTGATAGTTTGGCCAAGGCCAGTCAAGGCGTTTGAAACACTATTTAAGTAAAGAATCACATGTTTGAAACCCTTTGGTCCAGTTTGTAAAGGCAGTCTGTACAAAATATCGTGTAAGCATCATGAAATACATCAAGTTAATGCTTTAAACTTATACAGTATCTTGAAGAACCGAATTAATGAGTCCCCAAGTCACTCGTTAGGACAAGTAAACAATAAACTCGCAAACTCGAGCCAGATATTTCCGTCACCGACCCCGTTATTAAGGGAATCCCTGGTATGCACCGAAAAAAGTACAAGATTAAAACTAGAATGGGGAGTTCAGCCTCCTTAATTTTTATTCACTAATTACAAGCAAGCGACACAAATCTGATGTCAAATAAGCAAGGACGTGTTCCATTTATTACGCCATAACAACAGAAAGCGGGCATACCCCGTGTTTTCCTAACATGGACATGCTAAATAAATAGATTGTCGCGTAAAAATAG
>NW_017803691.1:0-3350 GCF_001625305.1 Branchiostoma belcheri | reverse complement strand
ATAAGAGCTCCTTGGTGACATTCGTTGTTTCCGATTCCGAATGCAGAAATGTATGTCCAGATACTAATATTTGCTATACACTTGATCTGGCCATTGATCTGGCCTGTCGTTCACAATTGACTTTTTCAGTGACTATGTCTTTACATAGCCTATACCAGACTCACAACGCTGGCTATTTATAGTAGAATATTTGCCAGGGGAGTTTGACCGCCTTGTAGGACCTAGTAGGTTTGACTGGCCTTCGGAGGGAAAGATTTAAGGGGGTCATTTAACTACCTCCTCGCGGCCGGACTCCCTTGGCCAATTTTAATCTCTTTTTCCCCCGAATTCTACGATCCGTATTCCCGTAGAAAGGCCTGGTGGATGCTAGTTTTTATATGCCTCAAATCGCCGCGTCACAATGTAACGTTGGATGCACTTTTGTCCGTTTTTGTTGGCACATATTTTTTCTTTGTAGCGGTTTTAGGACAAACAGTAAAAGGAAACACAACAGAAGAAGAATAAAGACACACATTATTTTTATAATCTTCCATGGGTTTCATCGTTATAGTAAATAAATGGAACCCGTCATTTCTTTTCGGCAGCGTTTTGGAATTTGAAAAGGCTTGCGCTGTGGACATGTGCTCATGTTGGGGCTTTACGTTTTCGGGTTTCGGGGAAGGTTTCTGTTTGTTTACACCGCCGCTACAACAACAAGCTTGACCCCTTTCGCACCATCCCATACAGTGACCCTGGCCAGATGGCCGGAGGTTGCCTCGCACAAGTTGTTGTGGTCAGCAGAAATGTAGTTAGATAATCTTATTCATTGTCTTGGCCAATCAGGCGTAATTGTCTTACAATTAGCAATATTTAATCCCTCCCACATATTCCAAAAATGGACAGAGCTAGCAAAACATGTTAATAAGGATGTGTCCTCGTATAAATATCACCGCGACCTACTCGCAGACTCATTACGCACGGAAAAAAAACCCACGTCCATCGGCGGCGTGACCTCACGACCAGGCCGCGGGACGTGGAGCGCGGGTAGCCCGGCCAATCTGGAGCAGCGCACGGGCGTAGAATGCAGGCAGCCCCGGCCAACAGCGCGCGGGCGTGGAAAGCGGGTGTCCCGCGGCCCGGTCAACCCTCGCCGGAGCAGCACGCACACTTGGAAGGCCCCCGGATTTTAGTCGTGCAGGCGCGGAGGTAAGCCCAAACTTGAGTAGGTTGAGACTGTTCTTTCAATATTGGAACCATGCCATATGTAGTGTGTATTTGTGTCCACGGTCTTGGTTCATGTTGCCTTCTTACGTGTACCATCAAACGGTGTATTATTTTGGTTTAAAGTTTTTTTGTGTAATGTTATGATTTTTTTGTGTGCATGTAACATGTAAGTTGTTCCATTTCGATCAGTCCGTTTTTCTATGCAGTCGTTCAGGCTAGGTGACATTGTCTCTGAGCGGCCCCACGTTCTGCTCGGGTACCGTCTCTTATTTTGAAATTTAAAGAATTGTTGTTCACACCGGCGTCCTGACGGTTCTGATACCGCTTCGTCCAAATGTTTTCCTTCGCTGTCAATCGTTGTTGTAAAGCTTGCGTAAATAACTCATTAATTTCGTTTCTACACTATGATAACCCTTTATACTATTCTAAATGACGTACCCACTAAACTTAGCCTGTTGCGATTCTCTGGCTTAAAGTAAGTGTTGCCCCCAGCTTCTGACAACAGTGATTTTCCCCACAGTTCCCGACAATGTCAACGTGAAAAGTTCTAGTGGTTTGGGGGAAATTGGGTCACAGACTGTAAAGATGAAAACATTCGCCTTTACATTTGTTGAGGATGTAGAACTGGTTTCTTAAGATTATACAAGAAGAAGCGCAGGCGGGCGTCCATGACCGTAGATATACCGGGGAGACTACGTATATACGGTGCTAGGGCGAATAATCGTTCCGTTGTATTTACAATCAGTTCCTTGACTCTGCTTCATACGTTTTGAGACTGACAGTTCATCGTTTTCAGAAAAATCCGCGCCTTGTACCGTCACATTCATGTATGCCCTGCTATCACCATGGTACATCGCGTGGATCATTTCATTTCCCAACAGCCACAACTATCAACTTTAAAACAATCATTTTAAAAACTTTGCTTTGACTGATGTTGTGGTTTGAGTAAACAAGGAAGCGATCGATTCGAATCTGCTGTCTCGGCGGGGTTGATTGGACGGGGTGAGAGTATAGAAGAAAATTCGCCCTTTGTCTGTACAATAATTATATACTAGAATAGGGTACTTGCTCATTAAATCTTTTGGAACTTTCCCTACTTTTGCTTTTTGTCGGCTTATAATATCAGCGGTTATAGGAAAGGTGAGTTCGCTATAATTAGAAATGCATAATGCGGATTCGATGGCCAGTAACTGAGTAAGCGGTAAACCATACGGGTCTGTTGGTTACATCATCGTACGATATTAAGAAAGTACGTGGCTATTGACACACCCGTTGTGGATATAAAATATTTCTCTTTCCTTATTGACACACCCGGTGTGGATAGGCATTTTTTCTCTTTATCGATTCACTTGGTGTGGATAATAAAAATTTTTCTTATTGACACGCACGACGTGGATGTATTTTTTGTTATTGACAATCCGGTACATCATAACTCTAACCCTTGATGATTGATGCACCTACACTCTGCTGCTCTGTACGCATGTTCTCCTCCGCGGTCACGCTGAACGCTGTCGAACTATGCAGAATAACGCAACCCTAGAATATAACAAACTTCGTTAACTTGTTCTACACTGTTTCTTTCAGCTCTACATGACGACAAACACAAAAGTTACTCAAGAATACAAGACAGAAGAAGTGGAACAAAATACCAGGTAAGTGCCTAACCATCCTTATTATACGCAATATTGTAAATAATCACGATAGTTAGGCAATGTTCGCATCTCTATAGTACTTCTTTCACAATAAGCTGTGTGAGTTTTGAAAAGTACCATGCTTTCTATGATTAATGATTGCTGGGAAAACAATGTAGCCTGGGTGCCAGGCCCCCGTGCCATGATTCAGTTAAATTACATGATAGGACTATTAAAGCATGTGGCATATGTAATTGCGAACGAGAGAAACACAGGCAGATATTATGTAAATTAACATTTAATTTGCATAATTAATGAGAAATTCAGCAATGTTGTAATTCAGCAATGGTAACTGCCTGGAATTTCATACCTAGGGCATTTGAAAGTTAGGTGAAGGTAAACATCATTAAATCACATAACTTATTCAAATATGGACTCATTTGCTTTTCTCTTTTTGTGTCCTACAGGTAAATTTCGCCATGTCTCACCCTGAGATGCAGACTACAGCAGGGATTC
>NW_017803690.1:0-1347 GCF_001625305.1 Branchiostoma belcheri | reverse complement strand
TGTTATGCATTGTCTGGACTCTCTGGGTGTTTTAGAGGCAGAGAAATTAACTACTAGTATTTGTGTTTTCAGCCTTAAGTATAAACAACAACACTTTTTATATGATACTAGACATATATAGTTGCAGAAAAGCTATATTCATTACATTTATCATCCATATTATACTACAGTAAAGATTCTGATCTCTGCAATTTAAAATATTCTACAGTTTTACGTCTCTTGTGATTCATTACTGCTGAGCGTTACATAGCTAATCATGTGATTAAAAGTAACCCTTTCCCTATCAAACCGTAAAAACAGATTTGGTGTACCAGCTAAATCTAAGTCATTCTAAATCAATCTGACTTGTATGTCATGATTTATTATAATAATTACTGTCTCCTATTTCTGACTGCTTTCATTTCGTATGGCCTTTTAAGTAATCTCCCAACAACCATGAGGTATACTGGTCACAGTTTATTGCCTTTGCTTACAATATGGTACATTTAAAAGCAACACTAACATATAGCATTACAATACAACACCATATTACAATTATAAAATCAATACATCATTATCATCATTCAACAAACATCCGGATTTACGTCCGGTGAGGTACATTTGATATAAATTAACACCGACAATACATTACAACACAATAAAGGCTGATCTTTAAGGGCAGATACATATATGTTAGATGACATCTAATAAGAGATAAAACCATACATGTGAATTATTTTTCATTGCAGCATTATTTTTGTACAAAAGAATAAATGAGGCTAATGTTGATCTCCATGCCTGGGATTTGTTCTGGTGTAGTTCGGCCAATTCCTGAAACTAAACTTCAATGACACTCAGCGTCAACGCAAAATGCTATGTCCTCATACATGAATATGTCGGTATCTTTATGATCAATCGTTCAAAATGTAACAATGAAGCATTGTAAAGAAGACCTGGCCATCCTTCCTTGAACTCTTGAAAGGTGGCTCAAGGCCGTACTTCTGTATGTTTTCAAGGTTATATAGTGGTAAAAATGCCCCACTTCTATGCCCAAATGTGTGGGCTGTTCTGTGTGAGGAATGTTGCCAATCTGCCAGGAGAGATGATTGCTGAAATCCCATCCACACTGTAATCAGTGTCCATCTTTCTGTCCACCAGCTGCACAGCCTGATTTTATGCATTGTCTGCACTTTCTGGGGGTCAGTCTTGTGTGTACATTTCAGGTATGTAAATTGACCACTCTAACCTGTACATACGGTACAGCTACATAAGCCATTGCACACAACACTGGTATAATCATCAACATAGACTCTACGCATCAATAAAGCTCCAAACGTCAACTTGCCCGGTGCATTCCTTGGACCATGA
>NW_017803689.1:0-1348 GCF_001625305.1 Branchiostoma belcheri | reverse complement strand
GATCCTGGGAATGTGCAACTCGTGAATAAAACATTCTGAATATTGGTGTCAGAGGTCAACAAGGTTTTTCAAAATGGCGGCATCTTTCCAAATTTGTGGCTCGCAAGTTGGTGTGTTTTGTTTGATTTTGGCGGGTGTTTAATTACTAGCAGCGCAACGCTTACACGGTGTTAGATTCATTACAGATTTACTTGCAAGGTTAGGACAATCTTCCTATTTGTACCGGCTTTCGTTGTAAACTGAAGGTGCTAGAACTTTGTGAAAAGATGCTCCACTCTATTATGTCAATAGTTGTTGATTTGGTTTACCTTGAGTTATTTCGAGGACATTACAAATTATGTCCTTGGTATTCCTTTGTCTAGCACAGGCAGTACCAGTTCAGACTCACCTTTTTTGTGTGTATTTAGATCTATGATAATAATTTTGTATCTTGAAGCATGGAGATATGAACCTCCTTGCTTGAAGGGAAAGCTACAAATTAGAAACAACACTTGTTGCCTTGCCATCAACCACATATCTACAGGTTTCCAAAACTATTTTCGTCTCTTCCAAATATTCATTTGCAGTAAGGACTGAGGACGAAAGAGCTAAAATAGGTTTGGTTAAGCAAGCTATGCAAAAATTAGCCAAATTGAATAATAAACTTATGGTAGATTTTTGACAACATATTATTACGTTACAAGTTTTAATCATGATCATGATAATGAAAATTGGCAAGAAATTATATAACTAGTACAAATGTATGTCAAAAACCATGTCAATCCAGGTACGATACATGTGAATTCCAAGTCAGAGTGTGGAGAATGCAATTATGCATGACTGTACTTGAATGTACATGTGTTGAGGAAAACTAATCAAATTCTGCACAATATCTCTCCAGGTCTAGCGATGACCTCACGGGTGTCGTTGACGAGGTCGCCGTGCGGCAAGGCGGCGTGTCTGGGTTGTGCCGATCATACCTCTCACCACCGGGACGCGCCCGTCAGACGAGCCGTGAAACCCAGGATGTTCCTGTGCAATCAGAAGAACTGCAACAAGCAGTTCAACTCCATGGACAAGCTGGGGGCTCATCTTAGGGTGCACAACAAACCCAGCGTCTTCTACCCGTGAGTATTTCAAATTTGTTTGAACCATCCTTTATTCATGAAAGCTGAAATTGGCATGCAAGATACTTTTCATTGAGATCATGTGGGGAGAGGTAAGACAAAATAATAATATTATCAAGGTAAAGTATATACTAGTAGTAGTATCAGTTCGTTTCGATCATTTCTGTTACTTATGTATTATATAAGGGGTAAGTAGAAAACCCCTGGCTCCCAGAAATTGAACCCAGGCTGCCAGCTCGAGA
>NW_017803688.1:0-1353 GCF_001625305.1 Branchiostoma belcheri | reverse complement strand
ACGGGTGAGTGATGCTACTCCTGTTCCATCATTCAATGTGGGTTTCAATCATTTGCAATGATAACTGCAATGCTTACAGCAGATATGTTATGCGTATTCCTTAAAATTCTGCTTATCAGTATCTTGTAACATGGTGCGATCTTCTCAAGAAGGAAAATAGAATGACACTGTTTTTTAAACTGGTCGGAAAGATATACAAAAGCTATATATACATATATCGTCTGTACTATTACATTGATGCAGCTACGATGATTAAAAGCTAAGAACGTGGTTCCTGTTGAACAGTACAGCATCTAATTGAAATCAGTCTCCAGCAAGGGTACAGAGTATTTCTATCTGTAGTCTCCAAACTAATAGCTTTCACTAACCAATACACGCCCCAATTCATTTTTTCCTAGGTGATGTGGCAAGCTGCACCACATCGGAAGGACTTACGTGCCTAAATTCTGAAAACTGGTTTACACACGATCAACAGTGCTCCAACTACAGAGTCCGTTTCCAATGTGGATGCTCAACTCCAGAGCCACCATGCGCCCCACAGTGGACTGACTACTTTGATGAAAGCTCACCTACCACAGGGCGAAATGGCCAGGAGACTGAAACTTTGGAAGACCTCAGAACAAAGTACATGATCTGCCACAACCAACCAATTACAGACGTTGAGTGTGTAGATGATAATGGCGTATCATATCTTGACACGGGTGAGTCATAGCTATTTATATCATTATCATGAAAGTTCATCTGTGTTGGTAGTAATCATAGTAAAACGTTAAACTTTATTCCAACACACTATTTACAGGGATCAAATTTTCAGCGACTACTGTCGCCTTCATCAGGATAATTAATGACCAATCACTTCACAACGTGATCTCGCGAGAGTTACGGTTTACAAACACGTGACTTCACTCACACGAGACTTTACTGATACGTGACGTAAGCAATTGATCAAAAGTGCCAGGGAGTTTATATCGTCCACCATCTCTATTAAGTGAAGGCTGAAGTGCTCTGATATATATAGCCTCCTTAATGCCTCTTAGCAAGTAGTCCTGTTCAGTGTCCAGTATTCTAACTTTGTCCAGAGAGACAGACTTCAAGATGACTCCACCTTACCACAGCGTTCATCAATGTCACCTGCGCAGATCGTCAAACTACTGGAGGTCTGTTTACACTGCACCTACTTTCTGTATGACGGCATCTTCTACCAACAGATACACGGGGCGGCGATGGGGTCTCCGGTGTCGCCCATAGTTTGCAACTTGTACATGGAACACTTAGAACAGCTCGCTATAACTACAGCTACACACCCGCCCCTCTGGTGGTTCCGGTAACGTCGATGACACTCACACCAAACTG
>NW_017803687.1:0-1357 GCF_001625305.1 Branchiostoma belcheri | reverse complement strand
AGGCAATATCAATAAGCCTATTCGCCATTACCGGCGCGAAATGCATGATGGGTAATATCCGCCATTTTGAGAGATAAACAAAACCGCGTCGCCCCGCGACACAGCGAGCGCGAGTGTCGAATCCCGCTACGTAGCTAAAAAAAATGAGTTTACCCGGGCCGTAAGTGGAGATTTTATATCTTATTGGACGGCAAAGATGACAGACGTTTCTTGGTTGAGGTTAGACTGCCGGTAACTGCCGGTTTTCAAGGCGTTTCCGCGAGTCACGTCCAGGGGGAAAAGCCTACAACTTCAAGGCGCATACAACTTCGTATGCTTAAAAGAATCACGACGCGGTTGCCGAATTCGCCGAAGACAGCAGCAGGTTCAGTTGTGAATGTCAAGAATTATAGTCAAGAATAAAAAAAACTCACCTATTCTCGGCCCGGTGGGCTTCACGGAAGGGTAGTTCGTCGAACCGAAGGACGACGTCAAAGGATGTCCCTCCCCCCGCACTTAAAAATCGGCCCAGTGTTGCCATGTAGAAATAACCCCCTTTAGGATAATGGTTTGATCCGATGTACGCATGCGTACTGCGCAGTTGGTTTGAGAGAACAAAGAATACACTCAGTCGTCTCTATGCTCTGGCTTCGCTGGTCGTAATTGCGTTGTCATCTGGAACAGGAACTGTGATCTGGAACGAGGATTGGTAGGGTAACATTTGGAGGTTCTACCGAGATCCTATTTCCTGGAGTAACGGAGCGGATGAAGCGATTGCGACGAAGAAACTGCCACTGCCGCCGGAGTGAGAGAGAAAAGTTCGCGCCAAAAGTGGTCACGGGACAAAAGGTCAGAGAGGTCAAATCATCGTAAACAAAACAAAGTTCAAGGGTTAACAAGATGGCGCCGCGGTTGTAAGGGGGAGGGCGACTGCAGTATTGTTGCTACGAAAGAGAGGTTGAAAGTCGGTGCGCTGAATCAAGATTACGGTAGTTTTAGAGGGATATTTGAGCACTACAAGAGAAGTATGGCGGAAGGAGGAAAAGGCGCACAGAACAGTAGTAGTGACGATAAAACATCAGGTCCTCAGACGCCGGAGGTGACGATGAAAAACCTAGTTGATGCCACCACGAACCTGGCACGAGTAGTAGACGGTTGTTTCACTGGGATAGAGCGCTTGGGAGAGAGACTGGCCACTTTGGAGGGTGAATCTGCTGGAGAAGGAAGCCACACTGTAAGAAGAGCACTCTGGCAATCGGAGAAGAAGTCAATGTGGAAGGTGGATAGCAGCAAGGGCAACCAACAAGCAGGGTCCAACCACAAGAAGGACTTCAAGATCACAGGCCAGATAGGTGAGCTGAGTTTCAGTTCCATCACG
>NW_017803686.1:0-1357 GCF_001625305.1 Branchiostoma belcheri | reverse complement strand
AGTAGGTTCTGAACTGCACGTACCTGGGGTATGTCATCCTCCAGCGTGACGTTTACAAACGCCTCGTACCAGGCTAGGAGCGACGGCGCCGCGATCACGTGACAATTCACCAGGTCTGCCAGGAAGTTCACCTACAGACACAGATCCCATTCAAAACTTTTGAGTGTCTATACCCAAACCATTATGTGTAAAAACTTGCGATATAGGTTACGAACAATAAGCATTAAATATGAACATCAAAGAGGTATTGTACTACAAGTGTTTGTTTATCGTGGTTTGCTTTGAAAATGCATGGACGTATTTTTGAATGACTTTCTTTTAGATTGGTAGCCGAAAGAAAGAATAATAAGTTTTAAAATTTTGCAAAATTGCAAATTGGGATAGAGAGATTCCCCTAGCAGCCTTCTATAAAACTGCATGTGAAAGACATTGTAGGGAAAATTACAACTAGAGATAAACATATATATGGACACTCATTGGTGCAACTTAATAAAAACAAACAAACAAACAAACAAACTTAAATTCAGAGGGATCATGATACCATAAGAAATGCCTCCACCCCTGTGGTGGTGCCAAAAACTGTACTCACAATGACCCTGCCCTCCTCGAACTTGTTCTCCTTCAGACTGTCCTTGAAGCGTTTGACCATGGCATCAACAAACTGTGGCACAGACAAGAACAAACATTTAACAGTACTTACGGTATGTAGTTTTTACAGTGCACATGCATGCACACTGTCAAAATATTAAACAACAAGAGTTCCGAGATCTCATACCTCCATGAAATATGGGCTTGATATGTAAATGTAAATTTCTTCTTTAATTACGCAAATGACCTCTGCATTAACATAATATATGCATCGTGATGTTAACTTTTGATTAACCTAAAGATGTCCCAAGTATGACATTCCCATCATTCACCATTGAGAAATCATAGATTTTTTGCATTAATTATGCAAATTAGGTCATCGTTTGCATAATTAGTATCTGTTGATGTTCCATCTGCCATAGGTTACATACATTACATGCATGAAAGTTCTATAATGTAAAACACTGTAATTATAGAATTTCCTCATTAATTATGCAAATAAAGTCCTCATTTGCATAATTTGCAGTTTATTATGTACATCTTTCTGTCAGATAGCTACACACCAAAACTGATGAAAATACGCTGTTCCTATCTGGACTTATTGGCTTTCAAAGATTTCGCCCGAAAGTCCCCTGCAGTTCCTGAACAAGCTGCTAGGGGACCAAACCCACACCACTTATTCCTGACAGGAAAAGCTATCTGTCACCAAAAATTCAAGACCATAGCATGTTCAGGACCAAAGATACAAAAACCGGAAGTTCTGCTGCAG
>NW_017803685.1:0-1359 GCF_001625305.1 Branchiostoma belcheri | reverse complement strand
TCGTTTTCTACTTCATCCAGGTCACACATGGTACACATTCTACTTTCCTCAGGAATTCCCTGGTACCGTCCAGTTTCAATATTGATAGGTAAAATACCAGCTCGCAGCTGCGCACACAATGATCTTTGGCGTTTGGGGAGACACATAGTTACATATTTTTCTATACAGTAAGTATCTTTAAACAGAGCATATGTTCTAAGTTTAGGTTTCAAAAGTACTTTGGTTGCCCAGTCTTGCTTGTATAAGTCAAAAAGCTTCCCTTTAATTTGCCTAATGTCACCCCTCAATGTGTTAAGATAAACATGTTCTTGCTCAACTTTACAGAATATATCCTGGACATTTCTACTCCAGGGGCCATGGTTTTGAAAGTCCCATAAGAATACTTGTTTTGTAATTCTATCATTTGACATATTGATAAGTCTATTCCATAAAGCGATTACACACCCCTGCTGTCTTATTTCACAGGGCGCCCAGCCCATGTCCCCTGTTGTAGCAAGAACAGGTGCAAATCTGTGCACCCCTAAAAAGCACCTAATTGCTCTGTTCTGCACCACTGAACACTTCTCAGATGTTTTGTATCCCCAGACACCAGCTGCATAGTCAAGGATGGGACAAACACACGCTTCATAGAGTTGTGTGTATGTGTAGTAACCCAAGTCTTTTAAAACCTATACTTGTAATCAATAATCAATAAAATTAAAAAAAAACCATGTTGGTTGTACGGTATCTCTATACTTGTATTTCCTGCCTTATAAGGTATTTACCGACTCTTTGAAGAGAGCATCCAAACCAACTGAAAACATCTTTTTTTGTATAAGTGGATATATGTTGGCATTTTCCAGCCGGAGTGTTTCTTTCCATTTTGTTAAAAAATTACTAGCTTTTAGTGTTTTTTACTGCTCGGTAGAGCTTTACAACTAATCCAATCCTCTTGTGTTTTGCTAGCCGTCAAAGGGTTCAGGGGTAATTCTCTTATTGTTTACATTTCTCGTACCTTATTTCGCTGGTCAAAAAGTTAAATTTTAGGACTAAATGGATGATTTGGCGGTTGGACTACCCTGTCAATGTGACTTTTCCATAGTTGAACACTCAGGTAGGTGGTTTTTGCATTGACAGCTTATTTCTGGTAAATTTACAATTATAGTCTAAGTGACTTTGTAATAGGAGGCTGTCCACTCAGGCGACTTGTGTGGAGAGAAATAATAAATCGCAATCAATTGGGAGTATTTAAAACTGATGTTCACTGCTGGGAAGACAGATGTTTATCAGGTTGTTCGCCTCGCTCGCGGGACATATGTTCCAAAAACGNGCATGAACAGTAGACCACGGCTTATTAACGTCCCATTCTAAGGCATACAA
>NW_017803684.1:0-1361 GCF_001625305.1 Branchiostoma belcheri | reverse complement strand
TATTAACAACAATTCAATGGTGTCAATATTTGATGCAACAAATAAATGCATGGCTTTGGCAAAGTAGAAAACCTATCCTTACTGCTTTTTAAACCACTAAGCCCGAGATGTGTGCTAAAGCAAAACTGTTTATCAATATTGTTGATCTTACACAACTGTACAGACTGTAGAGATATCTGATCTCTATTATCGTACTAAACCAGGCTTTCTACTTTGCCAAAGAGAGTACTGGCCAAGATTTTGTTGTTTTACAAAGATCTGATTTTCACCCTTCCAGTATCTACTTCCTGGTTGCCAGCATGTCAACCTCATACTCCTTTGGGTTTTGTTTGTGGTTATCTTAAGTTCCTTGCGAAGGGTCTTGATGAAGTCTGAAGGCTGCAGGACTAATGTCAGCTGCAGGCCGCCCTCCCAGATACGCCTCTGAACCTCCTGTAGATGGAACACAAAGTTTAGTTAGTACTTCTGACAGCTGCAACACCTGCATCAGAATTCCCCAGCTGTAGCAATCTGTTGCCGTTCCACTGCCAATTTGTCTCAAGCCATCGCATTTGTACCCCCAATATGTAGCACCCATATAAGCAACTGTGTAACCATGCTAACTTTAACAGTCAATCTTTTAATGCTTAAAGGACTACATGTTACAAGCAGCTGTAAATCATGTAAATTACAGGCTGTTTCAGGCTGCGATATTGTTATAATAAATAATGTTCAAACTTTGTAGGGGTATTGGACGCCATATAATACCTGTTACGGGGCCGGTAAACACCGAAAATGGGGCGATTTTAGAGCGTTCAAACGAGTATATAACAAAGTAAAAATGCTTGAAATTTGGTATCAGTAGTTGAAGGAACTCTTTATCTCTTATTTTGTCCAAGTTTTATTAAGATACCTTCAATGGTAAGCGCGAAATCGCCGATCGGGTCGCGCGAGTTTTCCCGGCGGCGCCATGTGCGCGCCCTCCCCGTGCCGAAAATTTGAAGAAGGCGCTGATCGCCGGAGCCCGCCCGCGCGTACCGTGTGCAAAATCCAGAAAAAACTAGCCACTAATTTGTAGCCAAGAATACGAGCTTTCGAAAAATGCCTTCTTTTTTCTGTACGACGTCAGGATCGAAAGTTGTCCGCATGTGAAACTTTCAAAGTGCGATATCTCCACAACTTGCCCCCGGGGCAATTTTAAAAGGAAACCATCATATGAAAATTCAGAACATTAGCTTTAATTTGATGCAAGATTCGCATATGTGCGATCCTGCTGTACGCGCGGAATATGGGGTTACTTTCCGGACGATTTTGGCTTCAACCGGGTAAACAACAATGGCGGCCGTGGGCAGCTCCGTGCTGCAGCGCTGCCATTCCGCCGC
>NW_017803683.1:0-1361 GCF_001625305.1 Branchiostoma belcheri | reverse complement strand
AAAGAAAATGGTTAAGAAAACCCTTGACTCTCCTGTCTAGTTAAAGTTTTCTTCTTTTTTTTATTTATTTAGTGGTTATACCCCAATTTAAAAACGGGATCCAAACTCGGGACACCTTGGTTCCTAGCCTCCGCAGCAGGCTTATAGAACTGGGGGGTTTGGTGGTCTTCGGCTGTTTTCTGATTAGCCCAGTTCTAAAAACGGGGGTAATTCAACCAGGCCGGCTATGTTGTCTATATGCAATCAGAAAATAGCATATAAAAGCTCCCAAAGACCCCGAAGACCCCCAACCCCCAGCATGCTATGGAGGCTATTGGTTCCGAGCCGAGCGCTTTGCCGTTACGCCACACGACCCCAGAGACCCCCCGACTTATTAACTTTCAGTGTTTCCGTCTGGGAGAGAAGACCGGAGCCTCTCGCGACCCAGGGCGGGGCCACACCCGGCCGGACATCGGGCCGTGGGAGCCAACAGGTGGTACCCTGGATGCCAAACTCGTTTCGGGCCGTTAGCCGTTTCTCTTCGGCAGCAAAGAGCCCTTCACCTGCCGGTCTAAATTACCGCTACGGAGGAGACTAGTTCGGAGGCTAGGAACCAAGGTGTCCCGAGTTTGGATCCCGTTTTTAAATTGGGGTATAACCACTAAATAAATAAAAAAAAGAAGAAAACTTTAACTAGACAGGAGAGTCAAGGGTTTTCTTAACCATTTTCTTTTTTCTTTTGTAACTTAAACGTGGGGTCGTGTGGCGTAGCGGCAGAGTGCGCGACTCGGAACTTTGAGTCCCGGGTTCGAGTCCTGACATGCCACCGATCTTGTGCCCTTGGGAAAGGCACTTTACACGGCTTTCCTCACTTAGCTCAGGTGTAAATGAGTATTGTCCTGTCATGTATTTGTCCCCTGTGTTGGTGGCGGCATTAATATAAGTTGAAAAAACTTGAGTGTGTCGTCATCACGTCTGGTGATTACATGTTGGAATTAAAAAAAAAAAAAACGTTGCAAACAAAGACAAAGGAAAGAAGACAAGAAAGAGATTGAACCCTGCCATGCCACCGATCTTGTGCCCTTAGGAAAGACACTTTAAAACTCCCCCGGCAAATATTCTCCTATAACAGTTAGTAGCGTAGTTAGTCTGGTAGAGACTAGGTTAACGCCCGCACGGACACCACTCTACATACGTGCCGTCACGTAGCTGATATCTATGTGTATAACATCCTGACAGGACGATAGTAAAGCTAATCATTTATGAAATTCTGTCTGTGAAAGGTTTATATCTCCGCGATCACCTCTCTACAGACGTAACCTGTCATTTATAACATCATATGGATATGGATATAATTGTACGCTTCCGCGAGAAAGTTTTTC
>NW_017803682.1:0-1361 GCF_001625305.1 Branchiostoma belcheri | reverse complement strand
CTCTCTGTGCTTCCCTCTCCTTAACTCTCTCGTCCCTCTCCAGGGCCTGCTGCACAACTTATGCAGTACTTCTCCTTCTAGCCCCATCTTTTCCCCTGCTTCGATATATCCCTCCATTTCTTTTCCTTTCAGCAACGGCTACTGACTTGTTTTGGTACTACCGTGCTCCAGTTTACTGACTTGAATCGGCCCGTCTGGCCTGCCGGGGTCTGTCTGGAATGTGACTGAGGAGTCCCATACAATGGATGCACACAGATAACGTTGGGCACATGTGGTTTCACTTAAGACTGCATACACTCCCGGGCCCCTTGTTTACACAATTTAACTTCTCTGGAATGACACCCACTTCAAAAATCCATATAAACAGTCCGTCCAACTCACGGTTGACTCTTCCCTGACTTCTCTTCCCGTGGTAACACACAGCACAAGTTCTGATTGTCCTTCCGGGTCTGTCCTTGTATAGCTCTATTATGGTTCAGTGTCAGGATCTTCGAGTGTCAGGTCAGGTTTTCCGGACGGGGTCTCCACTTACTGGTGGTTACTTCGGTAGATTACGATCCCACTTCTGACACCACGTGTCAGATGATGAGCCGAGTCACAGAGTCCGAACTTGAACTGTTTAATCAACTTCCTATCCTAAGACAGCCACCACCAGGACCTCCCTCTCTAGAATCCACTCTAAACTGACCTCGCCTTCACATTCCTGGGCCAAACTGGTACAAACGATTGGATCCCATCACACCGACATTTGCTTGGGAGCAAATACAGCATATTTCAGTCCATCTCCCTCCCACGCAAAAGTGGACTATTCCAAACTTACCCCAGTGTAAAACTGGCAAAGATTCTCAAATAAATGAATTATATAGTAGCTATGTACTTGAGAACAAAGATGCAAGAACAAGCACATTGAATCTCGAAAGCTATACTAATCTTATTACAGGTATGCAAATACCAACAATGATGAGATTTGATACATTTTGAAGGTCTTAGGCACATAAAATTGAAAGTGTGGGTCATTAAGCACAACTTACGTGCAATGTGACCCCAGGTAACCCGCAATGGAACACGTGTTCCATGGCCAACGGCAGATGGAACAGGTCATTCTTTAGATAGAACATGGAACGGGTATAGCACTTTTGGCCATTTTTTTTGCTGAAAATAGCCATTAAAGTCCCCTAAATGAGTCATTTGGAAGTGGTGTATGCCAAATATGTGACTGCTATTCTGTAGACACATGTCCAAGGTACCCTTATACCGAATTTCAGATCATTTGGTTGTAAAACCAGGGCTCAGGATCCAAAAATCCATTTTTTGGCGAAAAATGCCTCAAAAAACCTTCATAAAAATTTTTCAAAGGCATG
>NW_017803681.1:0-1361 GCF_001625305.1 Branchiostoma belcheri | reverse complement strand
GCCCACTCTAGACGAAGCATTTCGCGACAGCGGCGATATTTCCCGCTGTCGGGACGCCGCTGTCGCGACGTCTTTATACACACAAATGTCTTCGCATCGAACATCGAACATCCGAATGTTCTAACGCGTGAAATCCAGAATGGCGGGGGAGCCGCCAATGTTTTTCCTCGCCGTGTGTCAGATGTTTTTCTTTATGTTAGTCACTCGCGTCTTGTCCAATATGAGGCGACGAGCAAGGGGTGCACACAGGAGACGGTTGAGATACCGGGAGATGTTGCTGACACGTCGCGCCCTGCTTATCTCCCCGCTGCCATTGCTTTGGCAAAAGGTGGTGATCCTGTCCACCGGAGGATCTGGCGATACGTTAAGAAACCCGCGACCTTTTGGCAAAAATTTGTTCAAGGCACACTGTGCGATACAGAGTTTTACAGGCGCTTCAGGATGTCGAGGGGAACATTTTAGATGCTCTGTGACAAACTGAACCCTGACCTCCCGCTGTCGCGAGTTCTCTATACGCACTTTAAGTTGTCGGGGACTCCCGCTGAGTTGTCGGCCGACAACTTTGGAGCTGTCGTCAGAAAATTTCATGACAGCGGGACTACGCTGTCGGGAATCCTCTCTAGACGGCGTTCCTGCTGTCGGCGTGCCGCTGTCGGCAGTTACCGCTGTCGCGAAATGCTTCGTCTAGAGTGGGCCTAAGTTTAAATCTCAAAAACATCCATATTTGATTATTTTCCACTCCCCTTTGCATTAAAGTAGAAAAAGATATGGTTCGTGTAGGGTCAAAGTTCAAGGTCAGATAACAAGGTCAAAGCTGCCACTCTGCAAAGGTTATCATGCATCATGATTAACTAGAGGACCCAACCTTTCTAAAAAACTAAGTCATCCTTTGTCCCTCTGTTTGGTAACAAATTGTCATTTTTGGGGACCTGGCCCATGGACTAAAAGATTAGCACTAACCACTTAATGGCAGTAGTACACTAGACTGCCGTTCTTACTAGTTTGATGATCAACGTGATTTTGCATGGAATACACGAGTAAGCATATAGATCTTCCACATATTTTAAAAGTGATGCTGAATATTTTGGAAGGAGACATCTAATGATATCCCCCGTAGTGTAGCGCACCGTCTAATCTGCGTACTTGTACCGTCTTGTCAGAGAACGAAACAATGAAGATAAAGTTGGCGCCGCCTGATTTACCAAAAGAAACCTTGGAAGACGTGTTTTCGTTTCCCGTCTTGATTTGTCGGCAATGCACTGTAATCTTACGAGCGAGAAATGTCAGCCAGGGACAACCTAAGACCTCGATGCACGCCTGGAAAATTGGAAAACCAATCTGCACGGAGAAGTTATAAAGCC
>NW_017803680.1:326938-332345 GCF_001625305.1 Branchiostoma belcheri | reverse complement strand
ATTTATTTCTTCATTATAATGATGCTGATAATTTGATATCTATTTCTGGATGACTTGGGATTCCTCATCCCAACTTTACCTGGACCTGTAAGCAAGCTATACAAGTAATTGATGCTAGTCAAGCGATTGCATTGTTGGCATTATAATGTTCTATTTTATGATATCTAAAGTGCATGTGTATGTGGTAGGATCAATTCTGGTAAGACATACCTTAATTTATTGGAAGGTTGTAGATACATGCATCTTGACTAGAATCATTAATTATGATAGGAATAACTTGTTATGTCACTGTATATTGTTTTCATAAATCCAAGGTATTGCCTGTATTGTACCAATTTTTGTGCATTCCTTTTCATAGTCATTAAAGACAAAACCTGCCATGAAATTGTCTGTGTTGCCTTATTTTTTATTCTTTTATAAATAATCGATTATAGTATGATTTCACAACAAGATGACACTTCTGCACAGTGGAGGCATTGGGGGGATGACAAGCTAGAAGTATCATGTTTTCACAGAAGACAAGTATCCAATAATTTCCTGACAATTATCCCAGTACCAAGAAATTTCATTGGAATGGCCTAAGTAGAAGTTTAGGATAAATATTTACATAGCTTGATAATGATATGTACAAAATTTCTAAAAAAATCAACAATCACAACTCAAAAACTCGCTAAGACATGTGATGTAGAACAGGAAAAAATTTGACTTTGCCGCCAGGAAGTCTACCCATCGTCCCTTGAGCGTGAAACGAGCCTCGATTTCGTGAGTGCCGCCGTTTCCGTACCTCTCTATTATTACCATGATTATATAAACATGCCAGAGCCATCATTACTATGATGTTGGGCATCAAGGAGAAGAAGAAAACATGGAGGTCAGGAAGAAGCAATGACAGAGAGTACTAACTCTATGCGGCTACGACGACTTCTTTGGTGCATACCTCCATTTTTGGAGGCAGTGGCTAGTTGTTCCAATGTCTATCTAACGACAATCTACAACAAGTGTAGTTGACATCCTCCATGTTGGATTACAGTGCATGTCTGTTCAACATGCCAGTTTTCCCGCCAACACCTGGTCGTCGAGATTCATATGATAATTATTTTGACATAAATGAAAAGCCTTTTAAACACTGTAATCCAACATGGCGCATGTGAAAGCCTGTTTGCTTCCACAGTCTGAATTAGAGCTGTGTACCTAAACAAATTTTAGGTACAGGTACAGGTACACAGGTTTAGGTACAGGTCCGGACCTGAACCTGTACCTGAACAATTCGACCAATTTATATGCTCTTCTGAACTCCTTCAATAACAAAAAAACATTAATAAACTTGTTAGTTAAGGTTTATTCTTTGTTTATGGCGAATGCTCAGATAAAATATAGGCAAAACTAAAGATGTTTTTGTTTTCATGAACACACTGTCCTTACACAGGGACCCATTTGAGGTCACAAATAGGCATAAAATTGGTGTGAAATTGTTTAGGTACAGTACCGGTACTGAGGGATTAGGTATTTTGGACCTGTACCTAATCAATTTTTCCGGTACAGTATCGGTACTGCGTACCGGTACACAGCTCTAGTCTGAATTGATAAGGTTTTTATAAGGCCCATTTTGAACTTCCGATCTTACTGATTAATACAACAAACTTGCGTGGCGGTTCCTAATTTGACGTTTATATGATTGCACACTGATGTCCTTGGTCATGCATATAGGCATGGTATGCGAAGGTCAATACACTTAACAATGTATAAAATATATTTTTGTGACTATAGCAATCACACCTTCAGTATATGGTTTAAATGGTTAAGTCGTAATAAGTCTACCGGTGCGTAACACCTTACCAGAGCTGACTTTCAGATGGACGTTCATTCTCGGAGGAAGGTTTTTTGCAGCAATGTTCTGATTCAGCTCATTTTAAGTCGTTATTAAGCTAAGTGGTTTTCAAGACTTCGTCAACAGTAAGTGTCTTTTCGTAGACTGTACGTCTCCAAAACCCACACTTATGTATACCTGCGGCACTGAACACCAAACTGATTTTTATTAGCTCGCCATTGATAATAAGATAGTATTGTTGTCTTAAGAATTGTAGACTGTTTTGTATATGTTTGTTTTAGTGGGGCAGATAACTGAAATAATCTTTCAAATTGTGATACAAGCACCAAACTTGGTACAAATACTCATGAGACATTACTATTTTGAAAAAGTACGCGGGCCACTTGATTTGACTTTTGGCGCCCCCTAGCGGCGCTTTTTGGTACAACTTCTGGGCTTTGTATCTCCTGTTACTGCACTGGTACTGCAGCCGACCTTCCAAAGCAAAAAAAGCGCCCTTGAAGCAAATTGTGCAAAAACGCCTCTGCAGTTCCAACGCAAGCTGCTAGAGACACCAAATTTACGTCACTTCTTACTTACTTTAACAACTTTCTACCACATAACAATGATGACTGTAGCATGTTTAGAACAGGAGATAGAAAGCCCAGAAGGTCGGCTGAAGTACCAAAAAGGCTCGCTAGGGGGCACCAAAAGTCAAATCAAGTGGCCCGCGTACTTTTTTTAAAATAGTAATGTCTCATGAGTATTTGTACCAAGTTTGGTGCTTGTATCACAATTTGAAAGATTCCTCCAAAATTTGATGTTATCTGCTCCACTATTTATATTAACGGCGACTAATATTTCTATGACGTCAATGGTTATGTTTACGCATTTCTTTATTAATATTAATTTTCTAGGAGTCCGTCGTCTCTGCCCAAGGATAGGTAGTAGGCCCGAATAAGTGAGTAAGGCATTCGACCCTGCTTTAATTACATTAAATACCATCATTTGGTTGTCTTTTCTTTTATGGTTACTGTTACTTATTGTTGTCCCTTTTTTCTTTGAGATTATGAAAAACAATAAAACGCTATTTTGCAGTGGAGAAAAGACGCTGTCTCGCTAATTTGGTGGTTGTTTTGGTGTTTACTGGAGGGTTGATCTACGCGATCACAAGAGAAGCGTCTAACAACACCCAGGACATTCGAACGGTAAGGTTAACAGTCTTTGTCAGGGCTCAAATTAACACCTTACGTTTGACATTTAAAAATGTAACAGATGCGATTTAACAATTTAAACAAGTTGGGGATGTAACGAAGGTTTTATTGTTTTTCCATACATATACATTTCAAGAAAACGGTGTAGACTGCTGACTGTACAATAGGTTCACAATAGATTCTCACCTTTTTCATTTCTTTGTTGCGTTTTTTTCCAGGCTAGTCCCATGGGAGAAGAAAGCAACTTGAGTACATTGAATGCAACAGAAGCGACAAGCACAGCTAGTATTTTAGCTATCATCAAGAGCACTGATAGTACCAGCCCAACCATCCTGGGAAGTATCAATGTTACCAACCCAGTCCCCCTAAAAAGTAAGTATACTATTGCACACTGTCCATGTCATCGTCCAAAGCATGAGCTTTTACCTGCCATTTAAATCCAATCTTAACTAGAGTCCCACGATCTCATCACGCCAAATGATGATAATCTTTATGACTGACAAAGTAAAGATTATTCCTCCTGATTATGCAAATAGGATCCTTATTTGCATGAATTATGTCAGTTGATCATATTCGCCATCAAAATACTGCTTTATCTTTAACAAAGAAAGCCATTCTATCATTTCCTCATAAATTATGCAAATGAGGTCCTTATTTGAATAAGTTATGTTTAATGATGTTCTCCTTCACTTAACTTTCAAATACCCCAAGTGTGAAATTCCAGGCAATTGCCATTATGGAAGTATAACATTTTCTCATTAATTATGCAAATTAAGTGTTAATTTACATCATCAATATCTGCCTGTGTTTCTCTCGTTCTCAATTTCATATGTCACAAGCTTGAATAGTCCTATAATGTAATGCAGCTGATTTATAGAATTTCCTCATTAATTATGCAAATTACATCCAGATTTGCATAATTGTTGCATAATTATGTCAAGCGTCACTTAAGCTACCTACATACCAAAAATCACGACGATCCGTCCACCGGTTCTTGAGTTATCCTCTTATGAATATTTTCAAAGAAATGCCCCTGCAGTACCCGAGCAAGGCGCTAGGAGGCCCAAACCTATGTCACTTCTTCCCCAGCACAAGACATACCTACCATCCAAATTTCGTGACCCTAGCACGTCTAGATCACGAGATATCAAAACCGGAAGTTCAGCTGCAGTACCATAACAAGCCGCTAGGGGGCCCAAAATCTAATCATTTCGAGGTCTCATCAAGACCTACCCACCTACCAAATATGAAGTCAATCCATTTAAGCCTTCTCAAGTTATCGTGTTTACAGACAGACAGACAGACAGACGGACACACACACACACGAACGCCTACGAAAACATAACCTTCTTGGCGAAGGTAATAAGTCGCGGATAAAGTAGCAGTGGTTAAAAGGCTATGGGCTAATATGGTTAGGGAGGTACTGTGGAATTACACCAATCTCGTACTGAAATGACGGTGTGACCAGACTATGATTCATACCCACGCAGAAAACTGCATAAGACTCAGATAAAGATGATAAATATGTTGATGCTTTCACTCAACCACAATAAAATGAAAAGATAAGCATATCTCACGTTTTTTTCCGTTGACATATCAATTTTTAAAAATTGTTACACTTTTACGTCGTCGCAGAAGAACAAAACATGGTATCAATGGCAACTTGACATACTTTGCTTTGCTTTGTTTAAATGCAGAATCTTTGCTTAAGTTTAAATGAGTTAGTTGGAAGTAAGAACTATGAAACAAGTGGTTGCATTGCTCAACAGACATAACGTTGAAAATCTCTCATGCATACCCTCTCGTTCCCGGGCATTTATGCTGGGGTCACATTTCTAAGCCGGGGCCCGGCCGGGCTGTTTTGTTTAACGAAATATCAACAATTTTCATCAAGAATATACGTAAATAGTTCCATTGTTGACATTTTTCAACGTTCCTGTGCTTTGTTGCGTTTTATACCATATTTTTCGTTCCAAATGACTACCCGGCCGGGCCCCGGTTTGGAAATGTGACCTCAGCATTAGCCAAGACGTTTCCATTTTATGTACGAGAGTAGCTCAGGGCACGTGGCCAATAATCCCAAACAATCGAGTGTTGTTGTGCTCGGTCTGTCGTACTGTTACCAAGGAAACATGTCAAACACAGTCATGTTGCTAAATCGTAGATTAGTTATGCTATACGGGTGGCTATTGTAAAAAAGTGATATAATTGGTCAGAGATTACTATTATCTGTCAATTTCAGAGACAGAAAGTGTACCTGTTCCTTTAAGAGAGAGAAAAAAAATCACAATTGTCAAGTGAAAGAATGTGTTTGATTATATTTTGCGGGACATTTCAAGTCGCCTTATCTGGTTGGCTGTACTTCCTGTGAGGGGTGTCGGTTCCA
>NW_017803680.1:323819-326918 GCF_001625305.1 Branchiostoma belcheri | reverse complement strand
GAATATTTTCAAAGAAATGCCCCTGCAGTACCCGAGCAAGGCGCTAGGAGGCCCAAACCTATGTCACTTCTTCCCCAGCACAAGACATACCTACCATCCAAATTTCGTGACCCTAGCACGTCTAGATCACGAGATATCAAAACCGGAAGTTCAGCTGCAGTACCATAACAAGCCGCTAGGGGGCCCAAAATCTAATCATTTCGAGGTCTCATCAAGACCTACCCACCTACCAAATATGAAGTCAATCCATTTAAGCCTTCTCAAGTTATCGTGTTTACAGACAGACAGACACACACACACACGAACGCCTACGAAAACATAACCTTCTTGGCGAAGGTAAAAATCACTCTATTTTTCTAAAGCGAAAGCATTCATGTAGTAAACTGCGATGTTTATTTTAATAGTCTTAAACAAAAACATAACGTTCTAGTTGGCTTTTTTGCTTTCCTTCTTTGTGTGTACATTTCATTATCATTAATGGAAATGGAAAAAAATTGCCGTAACTTTTCAGTAATCATGAACTTCGTCCATATCAGTTTCTATATCATACAACAAAATCTAGTTTCATTCTGTATTTTTACTAACTTTCATTTCTAAACTAGACAGTTCATTGACTGTACAATGATAGTACCAGGATGAAGTTGTTGTCTGTCATAGGTGTTTTCGCCCTGTCTCTTCATATTTTTCATAATTGTAAAAGCAAGAACCAACAAGTTAGATTAGCGATGGCCTTAAAGTAACGTGCAATCACTGATACTTCAGAAAAGGTCTGCGAACATACGAACATGGAGCTGGCTTGTGCAGCGGACAAGCTACTTGTGATTGACGATGCCTTCTACGGCCGGAGGGAAAAACACCCCCGCTGTGGATGTAGCTGGTATCGGAAATGTGACACCAACTGTCATCATGCTTAGGTCACATTTGAAACGGCGCCCGTTCGGCATGTCCTCGGCGTAGACGCCGGCCGGCGTCATGACGCCGAGCGTGCGCCGTACTGTCAGGGTCACAATTAAATGTTCCTTTACGGCTCCCTGTCGGGGCCTGCTTGTGCTCCAGCCGGCGGCTCTCATTAATATTCATAAACTTTTGCGGCCGGTTTCTGTCAGGGACCCGTCCGGTGCCCGGTCAGTCGCCCGTCTTGACCCGTGCGGCGTGTGGTAGGGTGCCGACCGGCTCTTACAGTTCGGCCGGGCAGCTGTCAGGTCCCTGGCGGGTTCCTGGCGGGATCCCGACGGGCTCCTCTCGTGTTTTTGAGCAGGTACATATATAAGCGCTACTTCAAGTAAAGAGTACACGTCAAGTAAAGAGTAGACTGAAGTTGGCGATGCAGCGTTCAGTGCAACCTGCAAACAACTTACAAGCCCGTCTGAGATTGAGATTGGTGACAACCTACATGTAGGTCTTCTGGCATTGGTAGCTGAAGAAGAGAGGCAGGCAGAACCGGAGCGTCGCAAAAGTAACCGAGGGCTACTTTCGAAAATACTTCAACAGTGACGCAGGAAGTGTGCCGTGGCAGCTCCTTGCTATTGAGCAATAAAACCACTGAATATCGTTACTTCTGTTGAAATTTGGACTGAAAATAAATGCCAATAACTTCTGATTCCATTTTATTACGAAGGCATATGATGTAACAAGAGATAATGTCAGACACATTCTATTCCTGTTATGATCTGTTTTTATGAAGTTGGCAAGAGAGCCGTGCCGGCTGTTTCCCTTGCCCTTCGACATTCTGACACACAAATACAAGGTGTAACACACACAAGTACACGATGTAACACACACGTGGTGAACTGTGCGACGTAGTCTGAGGCAGGAGTTTATATATGCTCCCTATAACCCCCTTTTCCTGACCATCTGATGCACTGATCAGCACATGTGACGTCATAATCTTAGGCAGGTGCCTGTTCGGCCGCCCGACGGGTCCCGGGCAGTGAGGTTACGGCGTCGCTTCGGCGTATTTCGCCGAACGGGGCCCGAAGTGTTTTTAACTCTGAGTTAAAATCGATTCGGCGACCGCGCGGGGCCGAAAATAGGCCGGCAGCCGTCGGGAAGCCCGCCGGTCTCCGTCCAGGTCCCGTTCGATAGTGCCAAAAAACACGCCGAACACGCGCCGAGCGGGCCCCTTTCTTGAATTGTGACCTAAGCATTACAGAAACAGCAGGTAGGGCTTAAGAAAATTAATGCAAGTTATGTTTCTGGTTTCGTCCTGAAAAAAATAGGGTCAGTACGTTTTTTTTTTACCTTCGGCAAGAAGGTTATGTTTTCAGAGGCGTTCGTGTATGTATGTGTGTCTGTGTGTGTGTGTGTGTGTGTGTGTGTGTGTCTGTGGACACGATAACTTGAGAAGACTTAAATGGATTGTTTTGATACTTGGTAGGTGGGTAGTATGAGACCTTGAAATGATTAGATTTTGGACCCCCTAGCCAGCAATATATAGAGTATTCCTGATAGTTACTCTTTTTATTAGCCACGAAAGAATCTGTATTGTTGTAGTTCACCCGTCTAATTTTATGTTACATTCAAGTCTTTTTAAAGTGTCCATTTGACTAAAAGCCTAGCTTTCAGTTACAATCACTGACAGTTTTAATGTACTTTGAATTAATTTGTACAGGCCAGAGTCCATCAGTCCCTACACCTTTGTAAGTAAAGGTTGTCAGGGCTTACAGCGTTGTGAGGTGCGAGTAGACAATTTGAACTTCGGTGATCCCTATCTATACACTATGGAGTACCTGGAGGTAACGTACCACTGTGAAGGTGGGAACAAGTTTTTTCTCTTCTTATGGTAGCGCTGTATTTGTATGCCTTGAACATTTACAGTGGATAAGGTACACGAGTTGGTTTAGTTTTGAGTACATTGTTGTCTTCCTTAGTTTCTATTACACTATTGAGGATTTATTCATCTTCAAATCAAAATAGTTTAAAGCGCTACACTGCCAAAATGATACTGTTGGTATATAATTAACCTATATATATATATATATATATATATATATGTGTGTGTGTGTGTGTGTGTTTGTGTGTGTGCGTGTGTGTGTACGGTTTCTTAAGGTAAGACATGGGCATGCGTTCTTTCTTATTCTAGGTTATTTCTTGGGCCAC
>NW_017803680.1:320376-323799 GCF_001625305.1 Branchiostoma belcheri | reverse complement strand
GTCGTCTACGTGTGTGTGTGTGTGTATGTGTGTGTGTGTGTGTGTGTGTGTGTGTGTGTGTTTGTGTGTGTGCGTGTGTGTGTACGGTTTCTTAAGGTAAGACATGGGCATGCGTTCTTTCTTATTCTAGGTTATTTCTTGGGCCACACAACTAAAATTGGATTTAAAAAGATTTCAGTTTTCTTCAAGCCTTTCGGCCTGTTGCTAAATCGTTGATAAAATTTCAGCCCTTGATGGCCGTGTATTCAGTTCAGTCATACATATAGGCATGGTTTGCAAATGTCAAAACACTAAACAATGTATAATAATAGTTTTGTGACTATAGCAATCAGTATATAGTTTGAATGATTTAATCTGTGGGGTCGTGTGACGTAGCGGCAGAGTGTTCGACTCAGAACCAAGAGATCCCGGGTTCGAGTCTTGACATGCGCCGCCGATCTTGTGCCCTTGGGAAAGGCACTTTACACAACATTCCTCACTTCACTCAGGTGAAAATGAGTATTGTATTGTCCCCTGCGTTGGTGGTGGCATTAATATAAGTTGAGTGTGCCGTCACCACGTCTTGTGATTACATGTTGGAATATTAAAAAAAATGATTTAGTCGTAATAAGTCTACCAGGGCGGTAACACCCTACCAGAGCTGACTTTCGGATCGATGTTGATTCTCTGAGGAAGGATTTTGCAGTAACGGTCTGATTCAGCTCTATTTAAGTCTTTAAGCTAAGTGGTTGTCAAGACTTCGTCAACAGTAAGTGTCTTTTCGTACACTGTACGTCTCCAAAACCCACACTTATGCAAATAATTTTTGTGTGTTACCCGGGTACCCAGGTCAAAAATGAACATGACTTAATACAATACTGACTACATTGCTTCGCTTTCTCTTTGTGGTTACCCTATATGGGGTCGTGTGGCGCAGCGGTAGCGCGTTCGGCTCGGGACCTAGAGCTGATCTTTGCCAGTTTTACACTGGGGTAAGTTTGGAATAGTCCACTTTTGCGTGGGAGGGAGATGGACTGAAATATGCTGTATTTGCTCCCAAGCAAATGTCGGCCTCTCTAGTGTTACTTATCCTACATTTTACTTACATCCTTACAAAGTAGCAAGTTGCTGATTTTTATCAACTTACAAATAAGTACTTTTAAATCAATAAGTACTTTTGCCTTTACGATTATGTGAATTTCTAATCCATTCTTTTAGTAATGATATCAAGTCTACTTTAATGTCTTGTTTTGTATTATCGAAAAAACTGTTTTGAAGGCTAGTTGGATTCTTTTTTTTTAGTTTTCTTAAGTGGACAAGGGGTTCGGCCCTGCTTTAATTACATAAAATACCATCATTTGGTTGTCTGCTTTTTATCTTATAATTACTGTTGTTTATTGTTGCCCCTGTGCTTACCCTTTTCTTTGAGATTATGAAAAACAATAAAACGCTATTTTGCAGTGGACAAAAGACGCTGTCTCGCTAATTTGGTGGTTGTTTTGGTGTTTACTGGAGGTTTCATCTACGCGATCATAACAGAAGCGCCTTTCAACAACCAGGACATTGAAAGGGTAAGGTTAACATATTTGTCAGGGCTCAAATTTACCCCTTACGTTTGACATATGACACCGTTTCAATCGTATATTTTTTCTAGTTACGAACACCTCACTTTTCTCCCTTTTTTATGATCAAAATCACGCAATCACCTCCACTGACCGTATCTGTCACAACCCTGGGCGGAAGGCCAAATATGGGGTTTTGCCCAGTATTGAATAGAATGGAATGGAATGGAATAGAATAGAATAGAATAGAATAGAATAGAATAGAATAGAACCCCATGGAAAATACCGACCCAAAAGGAAAACGCGAGGTTCGAATTTCATATTTGAGAATATGCAATGGATGCAGCGTACCTAACCTAAAGGTTCCCTTACACGGAAAACAAGTCAAAATACACAACACAAAATCAGTATAAAAGGTCTAAAATTCTGCAGCAGATTTGACAATGTAAATACGTTAGGGATGTAACAAAGGTTTTATTGTTTTTCATACATGGACATTTCAAGAAAACAGTGTAGACTGCAGACTGTACAATAGGTTCAAAATAGATTCTCTTTTTCATTTCTTTGTTGCTGTTTTTACCAGGCTAGTCCCATGGGGGATATGGAAGAAGTAAGCAACTTGGGAACATTGACTGCAACAGATGCGACAAGCACAGCTAGTATTTTAGCTATCATCAATACTACTGATACTACCAACCCACCCATTCTGGGAAGTATCAATGTTACCACCAACCCATTCACCCTCAAAAGTAAGTATAAATTACCATTAGCCTAGTTATAGTGATAATAAGTAAAAGATTGGAGAATCTATTTCGAGTAAAGTTTATTTATTTATCATTTTGCACACTGTCCATGTCATCATCCAAAACATGAGCTTTTACCTGCCATTTCAATCTAATCTTTAAAATCACTCAATGTTTTTAAAGCGAAAGACTACGGCTTTCATGTAGCAAACTGTAATGTTTATTTTAATAAATTAAATCTTAAAGAAAAACATAACGGACAACATTCTGGTTGGCTTTTTCGCTTTATTTCTTTATGTGTACATTTCAGTATCATAAATGGAAATGGAAAAAATGCCGTTACTTTCAGTAATGAAATTCGTCCATATCAGTTTCTACGTCATACAACAAAATCTAGTTTCATTCTGTATTCTGTGTTTTTACTAACTTTCTAAACTCCGGTTCATTTACTGTACAATGATATTATCCAGTAGTGGCAAACTATTGGACATGCTAAAACACAGGGCATTTCAGAACTTCACAAAAAAGGTAACAAAACTACAAGATAGCAATATAGATAGCCCATCAGTCCATTAGGTTTTTAAAATAACATGACTGTCCATTACCACAGATAAAACCAACAGCATGGGTTCATTTTACCCCTCCCTTGGGAATCAGCAACTTCACAGAAAAGGTAATAGTCTAACTAGAAAGGCCAATATTTGCTTTGGAGCAAATATAGCGATGGGTTCACCACATTTTACCACATGGCAGGGAAAGAATGAGAAACACAAGGGAAAACAATGCTTTACATTGATATAACTATAGTATGAAGTAACATACAACTAAGACTACAACAGTTGGATAGCTATTCCCTACATTATTGGTTAGGATTGCATAATGCAAACTGTTGATTTTCAAGATAAAAAAGAAGCGTTCATAGCCCGCATTCCAATGCTGGAGCAGGAAAGCTTAAAATACCTACCAAAACACTTGAATACAGACATACTGTCAGTATGGCATGGCTCTGTGCAGGTGTAAATGAAGTTAAGCCAGTTAAATCCCAACAGCCAATCAGCAAGGAGAATAGAGGAAAGCTGCATGCCTATTGGTTGATGCCTTGCATGCCATTGTGATGACTCATGTCCAAATGTGGTAAA
>NW_017803680.1:320111-320356 GCF_001625305.1 Branchiostoma belcheri | reverse complement strand
ACTTCCCCGCACACGCCCGACCACACCCCTTATAATTAGACTCAGGCCAGGGTTACCTACTCCTCAACATTTTGCCCTGCTGCTTTTCCAAAGGTAACAGTAACAAGTAACAGTCACACCTCATTTACTTCCCCGCACACGCCCGACCACACCCCTTATAATTAGACTCAGGCCAGGGTTACCTACTCTTCAACATTTGCCCTGCTTTCCAAGGTAACAGTAACAAGTAACAGTCACACCTCATT
>NW_017803680.1:314683-319882 GCF_001625305.1 Branchiostoma belcheri | reverse complement strand
AGTGTTGACTATTTTATCTGTTCGCCGTATTTGTTTAGATCTTGTAACGTGTTAAAACTGTTACTTTGCAAGAAGTGAGGCTTGCCCGTTCGATCTTGACAGGACATACTAGTATGCTAGTAAAACTAGTAGTGTATGACGCGCCTCCTCAATAAATTGTAACGCTAAAACTCTTGAATGTGTGATTCCTCTTTAAAAGAGATGTCAAACAGCAAAGTGCTCCTCAACATTCAGAAAGTAACGTCCAGTGGGTCAACTACATGTAAATATAATTAAACATAATCTTGACACAATCTGACGGGAAACAAAAATTGAGTTGACGGACGGAAAAAAAATCAAGCTGACTAGAACTCTGATTATGTCGGTTTAAACCGACAGTACATTTTAATACAGTACCGAGAAACGCCACGGCTAAAAATTTTCTCTAGATCACGAAATGATAAAAAATATTACAATCGGCGTCAAGTGTTGGTCTGCGTGGATCTTTGGTCACATTTTCGCCTAGATATGCTACACAAATAACACCGTGAACCAGTGCTTGTAAACTTGCCCCATTTCCAATGTTAACTGAGAAGTTCCATCTGTATTCAACTTATTTTAATGCCCATATAAACGCAAGAATCCATCCAACATGCTTCAGTGGTCGGTCAAGATGACAAGTGTTAGCCATGTTAGCAGCTCGCTAGATCTCATAAAATGCACGAGGGCCTAACTGATTTTGGACCCCTGGCGGCTTTCCTCGTACTTTAGCAGAAATTCTGGATTCTTTCTAAATTATATGTGTACGTGTATGAAAAGAACGATTTATCAACAACGGAATAGATAAACACAAAATCGTCGCCTGTGTTTTTTTAAAACATCATACTTGTCATTTTGCACACTGTCCATGTCATCATCCAAAACATGAGCTTTTACCTGCCATTTCAATCTAATCTTTAAAATCACTCTATTTTTCTAAAGCGAAAGACTTCGGCTTTCATGTAGCAAACTGCAATGTTTATTTTGATAAATTTAATCTTAAAGAAAAACATAACGGACAACATTCTGGTTGGCTTTTTCGCTTTATTTCTTTGTGTGTACATTTCAGTATCATAAATGAAAATGGAAAAAAATGCCGTTACTTTCAGTAATCATGAAATTCGTCCATATCAGTTTCTACATCATACAACAAAATCTAGTTTCATTCTGTATTCTGTATTTTTACTAACTTTCTAAACTCCGGTTCATTTACTGTACAATGATATTATCAGGATGAAGTTTATGTCACAGTCATAGGTGTTTTCGCCCTGTCTCTTCATATTTTTCATAATTGTAAAAATGAAAAAGAACCAACGAGTTAGATTAGTGGTGGCCTTAAATAGTGGAGCAGATAACATCAAATTTTGGAGGAATCTTTCAAATTGTGATACAAGCACCAAACTTGGTACAAATACTCATGAGACATTACTATTTTTAAAAAGGACGCGGACCACTTGATTTTACTTTTGGCGCCCCCTAGCGCCCTTGGAGCAAATTTTTGCACCGGCAAAAAACGCCTCTGCAGTTCCAACGCAAGCAGCTAGAGACACCAAATTTACGTCACTTCTTTCTTACTTTGACAGCTTTCTACCACATAAAAATGACTGTAGCATGTTTAGAACAGGAGATACAAAGCCCAGAAGGTCGGCTGCAGTACCAAAAAGCGCCACTAGGGGGCGCCAAAGGTCAAATCAAGTGGCCCGCGTACTTTTTCAAAAGAGTAATGTCTCATGAGTATTTGTACCAAGTTTGGTGCTTGTATCACAATTTGAAAGATTATTTTAGTTATCTGCCCCACTAAAAGTAACGTGCAATCACTGATATCACTTAGTGAAGGCCTGTGAAAAGCAGGTCATGCAGCTAGCTTGTGCAGCGGACAAGCAGCTTATGATCGACGATGCCTTCTACGGCCGGCGGGAAAAACACCCCCGCTGTGGATGTAGCTGGTATCGGCCATGTACCAATTGTCGTCGCAGAAGCAGCAGGTAGGGCGTAAGAAAATTATAAGTTGTGTTTCGTCCTTAAAAAGGGTAAGTACGTAGGAATTTTTTTTATTTTTTTTTTTATTTCGAAAATGATCCAGCAAGTTAAGTTGAACAATGCACCAGGACAGTCTCAGGACCTACCGACCTGTTTGCTTGCAGACAAATATCTCATCCAATCTACTAAAGAAACGAACGCTTAAATAGCAAAATTAATCAAACACTCACACGTGTTAAAGACTGGGCTCAGTTTTGACTCCATTGGACCACCCATAAACTTTTTAGGATAACTTAATCAACATTGTTCCAATCTCAGTAAAACATGAAAAATTATAACACTTCTAAACAAAGAAACGCATAGAAGGAATTTCGTTTTCGACAAGAAATGTCAAAATGGCACATATACACGTGGGGTCATTTTTGACCCCATAGGATGGTTTGAGGGTTAAAAATCTAGTTTGTAGTTACAATCGCTGACAGTACTTTAAATCGCCTTGTGTTTTGTAACAGGCCCTACAGTTTTGTGAGTGAGCGTTGTCAGGGCTTACAACAGTGCGAGGTGCGAGTAGGAAAAAAGAACTTTGGTGACCCCTGCCCATGCAATAAGAAGTACCTGGACGTAACATACCGCTGTAAAGGTGGGGACAAGTTTTTATCCTTAGGCCATGTTGATTTGATTATATGGATGCCATCCGCGCGCGCATGAATTTTCGGCCGTTTCCAAAAAAAAAAGTTTTCAACCATACTGCGACCATACTGTAAATCGTACAAAACAGTTGCAAAATGAGCAAAAATATACCATAAGTTACAAAAAAATTAATAAAAACTATACCAATGTCGTAGAATGCCAAAATCAAACGAAAAAAGACGAAATTGTAAAGAAATGAACTTGAAGACTAGATTATTCGCCAAACCATATTCTGTGCCATTTGCTCAACCCTCATGACCACGTAGATTTCATAATGAAAACAACTTTTTTTTTTGCAAAACCTTTTTTTTATTTGCACGCGCGCATCAGTTTTGGGGCTCCCGGAGGATGTCATCCATATAATCAAATCAACATGGCCTTATGGTAGCGCTATGTTTGTATGCCTTCAACATTATCATCCATTTACAGTGGCCAAGGTACAAGACTTGGACCTACCACCTTTCGACAGTTTGAGAGAGATTGAATTTAAGACCGTGTTAGTTTTGCTGTTTTGTCTTTATAGTGGTAAATCTTCCATACTTTCCATTATATTATTGAGAATTCATTAATCTTTTTCTCAAAACGATCCTATCTACAGATTTACCTGATTTTTAAGCGCTCAGACTGTCAAAATGATCATGTGTTGGATGGGATTTATAAGTATGCATAATCTTATTACGAAAATTGGTTTTCATAACCACAATTCTTTTTTACCATGTTTAACCGGCAGAAAGGAAGCATGAGGACTAGCCGTATCCTCGACTGACGAGATATTAGTGACTTCCAAGCGCAACGAAAGAATGCAAGTCAACATGAGGAGTCACTGTATTAACCTTCGCAATTTCTAGCGAAGTTTTGATTAGAAGGAAGTGATTGAATTAGGTACAATTGACATATTTAATTGAATTAATAATGTTATATACTTATACAGAGAATGCACGTAGTAAAATTTCCGACCGTGTAAATGGCAAAAAAGTACATAATTCTTAAAAGAAGTCTTGCCTTCTATCAATGATTCACAGCCACTGTGTTCCATTATCAGTTAAGATATCAATATAAGTCCACTGAACCTTCCAACATTCAATCAACAATCGTGTGAGTAAAGCTAGTGACTATTTATCTTGAGTATATTGTACCTTGTTGGTGTAAAAAATCTTTTTTTTCATGGCAGTTTTGGTTGCTTCTGATCATTCTCCCACTTTGAATGCCTTTTGTTTCATAAATGCTAAGCATCCCTGCATTTTATATACTATTAGATATTTGCCACATGCCATTTCCTGACAAGCTTAATTAAAAGATCAACAAGCGGATACATTGTGTTATTCGAGTGCTATGTTGGTAATCAGGATATACTAAGTATAAATCTTTGGCCTAGACGGGTTGCACATAGAGTCAAAACAGCTTTCTATGAAAAAACATCTGCAAGTTGTCTATAATATTTTCTTATACTCTCCAAGCAGAGGTTTGGGTTTTGGCCTATTTTTGGCGTTTTTTTAAAATCAGGCTTTCTTTTTTGCACTGGTACCTTTTTATATTATCCAAACCTCTGCTGGGAGAGTAATTCTCTTAGCTATCAGTCTATTGGCTCTACGATATTTCATTGTTGAAAAGTTGAACCGCGGCTAGCTACTAGCTATAGTATTTGTAAGACGCGTACTGATAAGCAAGCAGATGCATTGATGAAAGTTAATGGATAAATTGCGGGGATAATTTCTGGACGTTTCAAGTGACATCCACCACTCTTCTTCTGTCAGTGTCACTAATGAACTAACAGAACTAGTTAACACTTCTGTATGAGCAACCAAGCAGATGTTGTGAGGCTTGTTTTCGTCACAGTTTGCTACTCCTTCAAGTACCACTTGGTCAGATCCACGATGGGCAGATCGGTGCACGCCACCCTCTCGTTCCCAGGCTGTGTGTGCTGCTTGAAGACGTTTGGCTGCATCTCTTCGGTGTCCGTGTTGTCGCACAGGATCCGGGCCAGACTGGTCTTCTTGATCTCCGCAAGTTGGTCTAGACAAAAGGGTAACGAAGGGCGGTTATACCGGCTATACAGATACAGAAGCTGGTGTGTTACGCCGAAGGGTGGTTATATTGGCTATACAGATACAGAAGCTGGTGTGTTACGCCGAAGGGTGGTTATACCGGCTATACAGATACAGAAGCTGGTTTGTTACGCCGAAGGGTGATTATACTGGCTATACAGATACAGAAGCTGGTGTGTTACTGGCCCGGACCCTGTGCGACAACAGCCAAACGTCTTCAAGCAGCACACACAGCCTGGGAATGAGAGGGTGGCGTGCACCGATCTGCCCATCGTGGATCTGACCAAGTGGTACATGCAGGAGTAGCAAGCCGTGACGAAAACAAGCCTCACAACATCTGCTTGGTTGCTCATACACAAGTGTTAACGAGTTCTGTTAGTTCATTAGTGACACTGACAGAAGAAGAGTGGTGGATGTCACTTGAAACGTCCGGAAATTATCTCCGCAATTTATCTATTAACTTTTT
>NW_017803680.1:314176-314663 GCF_001625305.1 Branchiostoma belcheri | reverse complement strand
GTGTGTTACGCCGAAGGGTGGTTATACCGGCTATACAGATACAGAAGCTGGTTTGTTACGCCGAAGGGTGATTATACTGGCTATACAGATACAGAAGCTGGTGTGTTACGCCGAAGGGTGGTTATATTGGCTATACAGATACAGAAGCTGGTGTGTTACGCCGAAGGGCGGTTATACTGGCTATACAGATACAGAAGCTGGTGTGTTACACCAAAGGGCGGTTATACCATCGTCGCGCAGAAAATGCGTTTTACAAGCGGTTTTGAGGTAGAAATCAAACTGTTTGCTGACTGTTCCTTACATGTGTGCAGGGAAAATTACACTATGATTTCAGATATTTAAAGGCATGACAGTACGGTAGTCCATGTGGATCTTTGGGACGCCGGGGACCGCCTGGCATCAGCCTGACTCCACACGGCCAGGGGCAGGTCACATAACGACTTGTCTGTCTCCAGACCTCTCTCGGTCAGTCAACAGTTATCCAGTC
>NW_017803680.1:311862-314156 GCF_001625305.1 Branchiostoma belcheri | reverse complement strand
GAGCAAAAATATACCATAAGTTACAAAAAAATTAATAAAAACTATACCAATGTCGTAGAATGCCAACATCAAACGAAAAAAGACGAAATTGTAAAGAAATGAACTTGAAGACTAGATTATTCGGCAAACCATATTCTGTGCCATTTGCTCAACCCTCATGACCACGTAGATTTCATAATGAAAACAACTTTTTTTTCTGCAAACCTTTTTTTTATTCGCACGCGCGCATCAGTTTTGGGGCTCCCGGAGGATGTCATCCATATAATCAAATCAACATGGCCTTATGGTAGCGCTATGTTTGTATGCCTTCAACATTATCCATTTACAGTGGCCAAGGTACAAGACTTGGACCTACCACCTTTCGACAGTTTGAGAGAGATTCAACTTAAGACCGTGTTAGTTTTGCTGTTTTGTCTTTATAGTGGTAAATTTTCCATACTTTCCATTATATTATTGAGAATTCATGAATCTTTATCTCAAAACGATCCTATCTACAGATTTACCTGATTTTTAAGCGCTCAGACTGTCAAAATGATCATGTGTTGGATGGGATTTATAAGTATACATAATCTTATTATGAAAATTGGTTTTCATAACCACAATTCTTTTTTACCATGTTTAACCGGCAGAAAGAAAGCGTGAGGACTAGCCGTATCCTCGACTGACGAGATACTAGTGACTTCCAAGCACAGCGAAAGAATGCAAGTCAACATGAGGAGTCACTGTATTAACCTTCGCAATTTCTAGCGAAGTTTTGATTAGAAGGAAGTGAATAAATTAGGTACAATTGACATATTTAATTGAATTAATAATGTATATACTTATACAGAGAATGCACGTAGTAAAATTTCCGACCGTGTAAATGGCAAAAAAGTACATAATTCTTAAAATAAGACTTGCCTTCTATCAATGATTCACAGCCACTGTGTTCCATTATCAGTTAAGATATCAATATAAGTCCACTGAACCTTCCAACATTCAATCAACAATCGTGTGAGTAAAGCTAGTGACTATTTATCTTGAGTATATTGTACCTTGTTGGTGTAAAAAAGCTTTTTTTATGGCAGTCTTGGTTGCTTCTGATCTTTCTCCCACTTGGATTATGCCTTTAGTTTCATAAATGCTGAGCATCCCTGCATTTTATATAGTATTAGATATTTACCACATGCAATTTCCTGACAATCTTAATTAAAAGATCAACAAGCGGATACATTGTGTTATTCGAGTGCTATGTTGGTAATCAGGATATACTAAGTATAAATCTTTGGCCTAGACGGGTTACACATAGAGTCAAAACAGCTTTCTATGAAGAAACGTCTGCAAGTTGTCTATAATATTCTCTTATACTCTCCACGCAGAGGTTTGGGTTTTGGCCTAGTTTTGGCGTTTTTTTTAAATCAGGCTTTCCTTTTTGCACTGGTACATTTTTATATTATCCAAACCTCTGCTGGGAGAGTAATTCTCTTAGCTATCAGTCTATTGGCTCTACGATATTTCATTGTTGAAAAATTTAACTTGCTACTAGCTACAGTATTTGCAAGACACGTACTAATAACCAAGCAGATGCATTGATGAAAGTTAATCTTGTTACAAGTCCATCCTGTAGCTGCGGGTGTCCATACTAAACGATTGCTCATTATCTATTGCACTGCCCTATATACACCTACCAACGCTTGCTCCTTTTTGGCAAGCTTTCAAGTATACTTGGTAATATTGTTGATTTAAACACCCTTTCTGATAATTCTATACAATATTTAGTTCTTCGCGGTAGTTTCCTTTGTTCGTATGATACCAACTGTAAAATAATGTTAGCCGCTCAAAATTATATATTAGAAACAAAAAGATGCTAACTGTATGTGTCTTCTGGGATAGGAGGTTTGTTACTCACGCGAGGTCTCATGTATTTTTAATGTCTTGTAAAATATTTTTCTTTCATTGTAAAAGTGGCTGCGAGAATATAAGTTGTACCTAACTTGAGTTCGCAGTCACTTAGTCCATGTCTTTTCATTTGAAATCATCATTTTGTTTCTGAATTTAAAAAAAAAGTTAATAGATAAATTGCGGAGATAATTTCCGGACGTTTCAAGTGACATCCACCACTCTTCTTCTGTCAGTGTCACTAATGAACTAACAGAACTCGTTAACACTTGTGTATGAGCAACCAAGCAGATGTTGTGAGGCTTGTTTTCGTCACGGCTTGCTACTCCTGCATGTACCACTTGGTCAGATCCACGATGGGCAGATCGGTGCACGCCACCCTCTCATTCCCAGGCTGTGTGTGCTGCTTGAGCGTT
>NW_017803680.1:303442-311842 GCF_001625305.1 Branchiostoma belcheri | reverse complement strand
AGATACAGAAGCTGGTGTGTTACACCAAAGGGCGGTTATACCGGCTATACAGATACAGAAGCTGGTGTGTTACGCCGAAGGGCGGTTATACTGGCTATACAGATACAGAAGCTGGTGTGTTACGCCGAAGGGCGGTTATACTGGCTATACAGATACAGAAGCTGGTGTGTTACACCAAAGGGCGGTTATACCATCGTCGCGCAGAAAATGCGTTTTACAAGCGGTTTTGAGGTAGAAATCAAACTGTTTGCTGACTGTTCCTTACATGTGTGCAGGGAAAATTACACTATGATTTCAGATATTTAAAGGCATGACAGTACGGTAGTCCATGTGGATCTTTGGGACGCCGGGGACCGCCTGGCATCAGCCTGACTCCACACGGCCAGGGGCAGGTCACATAACGACTTGTCTGTCTCCAGACCTCTCTCGGTCAGTCAACAGTTATCCAGTCTTTCTTCGGCTTCCTTATGCCGCGCTCCACGAAGAAAGTGCGCCGATGTGCCGGCTGCGGTGACCCTCTGTCGTCCCACAAGGTCGGCTATGGGACAAGCAGGATTCCCCGGCCTCCCCGTCCGCTCCCCTCATTTTTGCGCAGCTCTAGCAGAGCAAAGGTGACCTAGAGTCAGCCATCAGAGAGGCATAGCACCGACGAGAGGTGGACCATTTCATTAGCTCTGGTATAACAACGTTGTTTAAAAAAAAACTTTGTAACTTCGTAATTTCTAGCCTGGGTGCCAGACGCTGGCGTTCATAAGCGATAGATTTTGTGGAAAGAAGCCCTAATGTCCGCTACTGTATCCACCTCCCAACCCAGGCTGCCCCAAACCTTTATCTTTCACGACGCGAGGAGATAATTAGAGGCAGGGCGCAAATCGAGGTCGGCGGGGCGTGTGACTTTCCTGGCCGAAGGGTTATCTCTCACTCGCGGTAGGGGCTGGCACCCAGGCTACGTATTTTCCACACAAAACGTGTCTCTAGCTGCTTGCGTTGGACCTGCAGAGGCGTTTTTTGCCGGTGCAAAAATTTGCTCCAGGGGCGCTTTTTTTGCTTCGGAAGGTCGGCTGCAGTACCAAAAAGCGCCCTTGGAGCAAATTTTTGCACCAGCAAAAAAACGCCCCTGCAGTTCCAAGCAGATAGAGACACCAAAAAAACGCCCCTGCAGTTTCAAGCAGATAGAGACACCAAATTTACGTCACTTCTTCTTTACTTTAACAGCTTTCTACCACATAAAAATCATGACTGTAGCATGTTTAGAACAGGAGATACAGAGCCCGGAAGGTCGGCTGCAGTACCAAAAAGCGCCGCTAGGGGGCGCCAAAAGTCAAATCAAGTGGCCCGCGTACTTTTTCAAAAGAGTAATGTCTCATGAGTATTTGTACCAAGTTTGGTGCTTGTATCACAATTTGAAAGATTCCGCCAAAATTTGATGTTATCTGCTCCACTATAGGGGCAACATAAGTCTTACCGGAGGTATTACTTTAATTTGATATTCCATCATACATACTTTTTGTTAAAGTCTGGTTGATTTTATTTGTGTTTTTGGGAAACCCCATTGGGTTACCATAGTAACCAGTGGTTGTAATGTCCACAACAAATATCAGAACTTCAATATAATACATACAAACTTAACAATACCGTCAATGGCTTCGTCACCTGCAACCTTACAACAAACAAGTTCCTCTAAGGCTTGTTAACACCCGGGCACAATATAAATTAGTTATGTATCAACTGTCAAATTGGTTAACATTTGAGATATGGGGTTAGTAAAATAAGCTACTTCTTTACGGAGAGGTTTTATTTTAGTCTGTGTTTTCGCGATTATAGTCTTTCTCTATTAGTGGAGCAGATAACATCAAATTTTGGAGGAATCTTTAAAATTGTGATACAAGCACCAAACTAGCGGCGCTTTTTGGTACTGCAGCCGACCTTCTAGGCTTTGTATCTCCTGTTCTAAACATGCTACAGTCATGATTTTATGTGGTAAAAAGCTGTTGAAGTAAGAAAGACGTGACGTAAATTTGGTGTCTCTAGCTGCTTGCGTTAAAAGTGCAGGGGCGTTTTTGCCGGTGCACAATTTGCTTCAAGGGCGCTTTTTTGCTTCGGAAGGTCGGCTGCAGTACCAAAAAGCGCCCTTGGAGCAAATTTTTGCAGCTAGAGACACCAAATTTACGTCACTTCTTTCTTACTTTAACAGCTATCTACCACATAAAAATCATGACTGTAGCATGTTTAGAACAGGAGATGCAAAGCCCAGAAGGTCGGCTGTAGTACCAAAAAGCGCCGCTAAAAAGCGCCGCCAAAAGTCAAATCAAGTGGCCCGCGTACTTTTTCAAAAGAGTAATGTCTCATGAGTATTTGTACCAAGTTTGGTGCTTGTATCACAATTTGGAAGATTATTTCAGTTATCTGCCCCACTATATGCTGATCACGATCACGTGTCAAGGAGTTATGAGTGGCCACATGTAATGTTAAAACCTTATTTGAAGAATTAATAAACTAGAATGAAGTATGCGAAACACACGAAAGCCTATAAGTCTTAGATCTTTAAACTCCGGTTTTCTCATGATTCTCTTTTCAAGTAAGTTAATGATAGACTCCAACAGATTCTCTTCCCCTATAAAAGCAAATGGTGCCTAATGCAGTTTTAATAAATTGTTCTAGATTTTATTTGATAAAAACAAGGTTAAATTTGGGAACTGCATTATGCTTCAATGTTTACCCTTTTATACGCGCATAACTGTTGCAATCGTGTCTGGTTTATATTTTGTGTTTTTTTATTGTTCCAGCTTTTCATGACTAGACATGGTGACAGCACACTCAAGTTATATCATTTATTTTATGCTGCCACCAACGCTGAAGACGAATACAAGACAAGACAATACTCACATTTTTACACGATTTAAGTGAGGAAAGCCGTGTAAAGTGCCTTTCCCAAGGGTAAAAGATAGGAGGCATGTCAGGACTTGAACCCGGGACCTCTTGGTTCCAAGTCGAGCACGCTGCCACTACGCCACATATTTTGTGTTTTGCTGCATGTAGACTAATACGTGGTAAAGCATGCCGCCTGTGGCTTTTTTCCTGGAAATGCTTCTGTTACTCCTAAGACTGTTGAGCTGTATGTGGTAAAGAATGCTGTATGTGAATATTTCTTTCCTGGGAATGCTTTTGCTCTTTCGCGGCGTCGTCGTTACGAGGATGCTGGTTGGCCAACGGCTGTCCTTGGCTGAACCACTCAACATAACGAAGACTTAATCAATCAACGCCTGTGACAAGCTGCCAGGTGGGGTTAGAGCGCTCCGGCGCCACTACAGAGAACAGAGCTGCGTCCTGCGCTGTCCAGGTCATCCTACAGGTGGGGGCAAACACTTTGTAAGATCGTACGATAAATATAACCTTCTGTTGAAGCTCTTTGCTATCAATAACATGGTGTATTAATGATCTTAGCGATGAAGCTTATGGTAAAAGTCTCGTTGTTGCTGCTTACGCAGCTACTAGTGCCGCGGGCGGACGCCGGTAGCTGGCAGAGCTGCCGTCAAGTGCCCGTGGCAAAGTGTGGTGTAGGTGACAGTGGTAGTGATGGTCGTGAGTACCGGTATGACATTAGACCGTACCGGTACAAGTGGAACAAAGACCCGTTTGAGTTTTACAGCTACGGTGGTCCCTTTGATACCGTCCCTTTGGGCCAGGCTTTCCAATCTTGCCAGGTCTGCTCAAACGAAACAAGGCCTACCAAGGGGGGTTCTCCTCCACAATCCATAACCGACATCATGATCGTTGATAACAACGTCGGTAAGCTTGGCCCTGACAAAGCAGAGATCCTGTCTCAGATCCCATGTGGTGAAGATTGCAGGTTGTGGTTTGTGGGATGTAACCTAACGACAATAGAGGTAGGGGCGTTTGCTAAGTTGCCACAGGTGTCTAACCTGGTCATCTGGCGGAGCAATGTCCAGACTCTGAAGAACGGCACGTTTGCTGGGATGGAGGGCCTCAAGTATCTGCTGCTGTTGGAGAACAACCTGACACATCTGGAGGTGGGATGAAACAAAACATGCGTTTTATAAATATATGCTTAGGTTCAAAATAGCTTCATGTACTTGAAATTGTTTTTGACAGCCTGATTTCAGACTTTTTAGGTTTAGTTTCTCTGACTAAACCCGCACATATTCTATCAAATCTTAGAAACAAAGTTGAACATCCAATCAACAATCAATCAATGGTTTATTGTGGCGACTCAAAACAACCATACAATGGCAGCTTTTTAGCTGAAGGCATTACAAAGGGAGAATATCTACACTTGATTTATACTATTAATACTAATCAATATAACTTAACTTAAAATGCTTTCGTTAGGCCTGCACATATACACATGTCAAAACCATTTCATTAAATTGTTAAAACATATAAATACAACAATCTAGCAGGTAATAGTAGATGGGCAACACCTGTACGTGTCATGTCTCATTAAGTAGATCAACCAGGAAAGGCAGTGTAGTTTTGCGATACCTCTCAGTTCTACATTTGAATTGTGTTACATTATATTTTGATCTACGTTTCCTGCCATGCAGGCTTTCACGGTTGGGGGGTAGCCATGTCGAAAAAGTTGTAGACCTCAGCAGTGAAGTAGCAAACTTGTGACATAGCTCATGTCGTCTCTTGCTAAGAGATACGAGTTAATGCTGTAATGTAGCTAACAAAGTTTTGACCAAGAATTATGCGACAAGCGCTCTTTTGTACACTTTCTATCATCCTAGATTGGGCATGAGTGATGCCAGGGTACCAGACAGGGCATGCATATTCTAATATTGGCCGTATGAAGCCACAGAAGACCAGTGTTAGATCTGTACTGTCCAAACCATGTCTCTTAAGTACTCTCAACAAGTACAGTCTGTGGCTCCCTTTGCTTACCATCAAGTTTATGTGTGCGTTCCATTTAAGGTTAGATGCACCCCGGTCAGCGCCTAACAGTAAGTTGTAATTTACGTGAGGTCATCACCAGACGAATAGAATATGTGCAAATCCAGTCTTTTTTTTTGCAAAAAAGCTACGTAGTCAAATAAAACGTACTGAAGCTAAAATGATGGCACACCGATTTATGGTTTTGAAACTGTATCACAAATCGTTCTGCTGCAGGGTGGCTGCCTTGATGGGTTGCCCAGCTTGTCACACATCATCCTTGTGGACAACCAAATCCTGACCATGTCGCCTGACGCTTTCCGGGGGTTGCAGCCGCGGTGGGTTGACGTAAGTGCCAATCTTATCGCTAACGTAGCCCCGGGGACCTTGCAGACGATCAAGTCCGTAGCACGTGTCCACGCTGTGCAGAACAAACTTCGGTCGATCGGCGTGGGGATGTTCTACGGGCTTGAGCGGCTGAAGGTCCTGAACCTGAAGGGTAACAGAATCTCCCACATTGCTGTCGGCGCGTTCCACTCAAACACCGAATTGTATGCCATAAACCTTGCATCAAACAGGCTGACCTTCCTTTCTGGCGGGTGGTTCAAATTGTCCTTTCCATGCGATTTTATTGCCCGTGATAACGGCATTGCCGCCATTGTGTCGGAAGGCAGGGCGTTGCCATTATCAGGGGGAATCCACATGTCCAACTGGCCACGCTGTACGTGTGCGAATGATTGGCTTTACGACTACGAGGGGGGCTACCCAAAGTTCAAGCAGCGCTTCATGCGTTTACTAAATTTGCCCCCGGGAACCCACAGCTGCCCCGCCTCGGCGCTGATGCGGAACCTCCCCGCGCCAGTCTCTCCCAGTCACGCCCTGCCCTGCCACCCACCAATGGTGGAGATCCTGAAGGCCGAACACGACCCTGCATACAGGTACACGGTCGTGGGTAGGGTGTATTGGGAGCAGTTGCCCCAGGTGTCTTGGACCTTCCCTAACGACTCACAACACACACACGACATAACATACGACACATACACGACAACACACGCTACTCTGCCGACAGGCAACCTAACCGTGAGGGTGGTGACCGACCTAAAGGCTGAGGGCTGGGTGAAATGTAAGGGTCCAGCAGATAACCTGATGGGGGAATCAGGAAATCACAGCCTGTGTTCTAACTACATGGGGAGGTCCAGCTTCACCCTTTGGCTTGAGACTACCGGGCCCTTGTCCTTTGGGAACACCACTTGCACGGCTTCTTCGGAAACTGGGTCCGACACTGTTGTTTTCATGACAAGTGAAGGCACACACTCTGGCGTCACGACACCCCAGCCTACAGAACCCTCACTCATCTACACCACACCATTCTCAACCACCACAAGCACACTGCCGGTGCCCACAGGCATCGACACAACACCACTGACCATCAGTAAAACTGATGCTTATGAAGGGGGCATCTGCACATGGAACATAGTGTTGTCATCTATTATCTGGTTACCGGCTGTTGCGGTTGGTCCCGGGGTTTTGTTCTGTGTCAGGTGTATCAAGCGCAGGCTCGGGCGCAAAGCTCCAGATAACGGCACAGGTTCACCCCGCAATGGCGATGGTCCTTGTTCTAAGTGGCCAGTTGGCAACTTGGATGAGCCGGTGATCAGTCCGTACGCTGAAGGTCGTTTCGAGGATCACGACAGCTTGAATGAGTCAGAATCAGTCATCAGTCCTTACGCTGAAGGTGGTTTTGAAGACCACCCTGACTTGCGCAGGGCCGGTTCTTCTCAGTCAGAAGCCGTCCCGTACGGACAGGCAAAGCTTTGCGCAGCGTACCCAGGCCGCCCCCGCGCGCAGACACACCCCGTGCCGTCCCGCCCGTACAGCGCCGAGCGTCCCCGTCAGACACCAAACAGGGAAGGGGCCGTCGTGCCTGGCTATGGTCAAAACGGCAGCGATAAGAGAGGCAAAACCTGCTACCAGCACCCATCCATTCTCCCTAACCTGGGTACCACTCAGTCCTCTGCCTACCAGCAGAATGCCAGCGTCGCTAAACGTTCCCGCAAGGCACGTTGCTACAACTCCCCTGCCACTGACGGAGAGCGTACCCTGACTAAGACGTCGACATATGGTTATGGTAAAAACGGCGGTGATAGGTCAGACAAAACCTGCTACCAGCACCCATCTATCCTCCTCAACCCAGGTTCCACCCCGTCCTCTGCCTATCAGCAGAATGCCAGCGCCGCTAAGCGTTTCCGTAAGACACACTGCTACAACTCCCCTGCCGCTAACCCAGAGCGTACCTTGTCTAACACATATGGCTGTAAGGAAAACGCTGGCGATAAGTCCGTAAAAACCTGCTACCAGCACCCATCTATCCTCCTCAACCCAGGTTCCACCCTGTCCTCTGCCTACCAGGAGAATGCCAGCGCCGCTAAGCGTTTCCGTAAGACACACTGCTACAACTCCCCTGTCACTGACCCAGACCGTACCCTGTTTAATACTTATGGCCACCATGACACTATTGCGACGGTCTGTAACTCCGTAGCGTCTCCTATGGCCTGTAGCTACGACCCTGCTGCCCCGCGCGAGCGTACTACGGTCCCCGGCAGCTACGTACATACTGCCAGAATGAGTGTAGGGAAGCAATAAACAACACCACAGAGTACCCAGAGACAAACAGCTATGAACCGGTCCCTGATGCTAAAATTGGCCAGTGAGGAATTTTCCCACCTTCTCCAAGATTTGGTTTTGTTATGCCCCAATCAAAATTGTACTCAGATTCGGTACGAAGATGGGAAAACTGAGTTGCTAAAAGGTCCACAAATTTAGACACAGACAACGTTTGTCAATAATTGTTTTGGAAAACAAGTGCAGTTCAAGAGGATCATACATACGATTTGTATCAAATTCAACGTTTTGAAAACACAAATATGAAGAAAGTAAAAAAAAGAACATTTTTCTGTAACAAATTGTAAGCGTAAAATCGACAAGCACTACTTACGTTCTAGCTTGCATTACGTATACATTCATCGAGAAATGAATATTAAAGGCTTAGACTTTCGGACTTCTTAAATATTACTTGACCTGTAATGGTCCTCAATTGGTTCAATTTATTCAATTGTTAACAAGAGCCTTTTTGAAAGATCAAACTTACGTGTTTTGACTTCAAGTTGTGCATCATTCCAAGTGTTGTCAATCCTGGCTAAATTTCTTGTTTGACAGAAGCGTATAATAATGGAGCTAAAATAGTGGAGCAGATAACATCAGATTTTGGAGGAATCTTTCAAATTGTGATACAAGTACCAAACTTGGTACAAATACTCATGAGACATTACTCTTTTGAAAAAGTACGCGGGCCACTTGATTTGACTTTTGGCGCTTCCTAGCGGCACTTTCTTGATACTACAGCCGACTTTCCGGGCTTTGTATTTCCTGTTCTAAACATGCTACAGTTATGGTTTTTATGTGGTAGAAAGCTGTTGGGGTAAGAAAGAAGTGACGTAAATTTGGTGT
>NW_017803680.1:286350-303422 GCF_001625305.1 Branchiostoma belcheri | reverse complement strand
GCACATGGAACATAGTGTTGTCATCTATTATCTGGTTACCGGCTGTTGCGGTGGGTCCCGGGGTTTTGTTCTGTGTCAGGTGTATCAAGCGCAGGCTCAGGCGCAAAGCTCCAGATAACGGCACAGGTTCACCCCGCAATGGCGATGGTCCTTGTTCTAAGTGGCCAGTTGGCAACTTGGATGAGCCGGTGATCAGTCCGTACGCTGAAGGTCGTTTCGAGGATCACGACAGCTTGAATGAGTCAGAATCAGTCATCAGTCCTTACGCTGAAGGTGGTTTTGAAGACCACCCTGACTTGCGCAGGGCCGGTTCTTCTCAGTCAGAAGCCGTCCCGTACGGCCAGGCCAAGCTTGGCGCAGCGTACCCAGGCCGCCCCCGCGCGCAGACACACCCCGTGCCGTCCCGCCCGTACAGCGCCGAGCGTCCCCGTCAGACACCAAACAGGGAAGGGGCCGTCGTGCCTGGCTATGGTCAAAACGGCAGCGATAAGAGAGGCAAAACCTGCTACCAGCACCCATCCATTCTCCCTAACCTGGGTACCACTCAGTCTTCTGCCTACCAGCAGAATGCCAGCGTCGCTAAACGTTCCCGCAAGGCACGTTGCTACAACTCCCCTGCCACTGACGGAGAGCGTACCCTGACTAAGACATATGGTTATGGTAAAAACGGCGGTGATAGGTCAGACAAAACCTGCTACCAGCACCCATCTATCCTCCTCAACCCAGGTTCCACCCTGTCCTCTGCCTACCAGCAGAATGCCAGCGCCGCTAAGCGTTCCCGTAAGGCACGTTGCTACAACTCCCCTGTCACTGACCCAGACCGTACCCTGTTTGGCACATATGGCTGTAAGGAAAACGCTGGCGATAAGTCCGTAAAAACCTGCTACCAGCACCCATCTATCCTGCCCATGCCAGGTTCCACCCTGTCCTCTGCCTACCAGCAGAATGCCAGCGCCGCTAAGCGTTCCCGTAAGACACACTGCTACAACTACCCTGCCACTGACCCAGACCGTACCCTGTTTAACACTTATGGCCAGCATGACACTATTGCGACGGTCTGCAACTCCGTAGTGTCTCCTATGGCCTGTAGCTACGACCCTGCTGCCACGCGCGAGCGTACTACGGGTATTCAGTCCGCCGTCTATGATGGGAACCACCGCAGTCAGCCCGTCACAAGCCTGGGAAACAGTTACGTCTGTCCCTCCCCCGTGACTGGTGCTGGTCGGTCCCCGGCAGCTACATACTGCCAGAATGAGTGTAGGGAAGCAATAAACAACACCACAGAGTACCCAGAGACAAACAGCTATGAACCGGTCCCTGATGCTAAAATTGGCCAGTGAGGAATTTTCCCACCTACTCCAAGATTTGGTTTTGTTATGCCCCAATCAAAATTGAAATCAGATTCCGTACGAAGATGGGAAATACTGAGTTGCTAAAAGGTCCACAAATTTAGACACAGACAACGTTTGTCAATAATTGTTTTGGAAAACAAGTGCAGTTCAAGAGGATCATACATACGATTTGTATCAAATTCAACGTTTTGAAAACACAAATATGAAGAAAGTAAAAAAAAGAACATTTTTCTGTAACAAATTGTAAGCGTAAAATCGACAAGCACTACTTACGTTCTAGCTTGCATTACGTATACATTCATCGAGAAATGAATATTAAAGGCTTAGACTTTCGGACTTCTTAAATATTACTTGACCTGTAAGGGTCCTCAATTGGTTCAATTTATTAAATTGTTCACAAGAGCCTTTTTGAAAGATCAAACTTTCGTGTTTTGACTTCAAGTTGTGCATCATTCCAAGTGTTGTCAATCCTGGCTAAATTTCTTGTTTGACAGAAGCGTATAGTAACGGAGCTAAAATTCACCGTTTTAATGATACCACCATAGTAAAAGAAAAGTCACAGAAGGGAATTCTGGCTTATGTATTATAGAAGGACATTTAAAATGCAGCACTTTCATGATTTTCTTACTGGGTCAAAAAAGTTGACATTAGACATTAACCTCAGGCTGTATGAAAAAGTGTGGTATTGTTTTTGGCCTGTCTCTCTCTGTCTCTTCGTCTGTCTCTCTCTCTCTCTCTCTTTCTCTCTCTCTCTCCCTCTCTCTGTGTGTGTGTGTGTGTGCGTGTGTGTGTGTGCGTGTGTGTGTTCTAGCATGTTTGTTGTCAATATAACTTGAGAAGTACTTTGTGGATCGGTGATGACATTTGGTATGAGGGTAGGTCTTAGAAAAATTTACGTAAATATCAAATGTGGGCCTCCTCTCGGCTGGCCTTGTAGCTCAACAAAACTTCCGATTATTGTATATTTTGCCCTGGGTATTTGGTCCTCTAAGCAGCAGCTGGTTCTGGAACTGCAGTCAATTTCCGGGGAAATATTTCAAAGTGAATAAGTCCAAAAAAGAACAATAAATTTACAGGCTTTGCAGATAGTTTACAGATGTATACAACTAAACGTAAATTATGACTTAATTTGCCTGATTGATAGAGGAATTCTGTAATTCAAGTCTTTTACATAATAGAAATTTGATACTTGTAACGTACATAATCTTTGGCAGGTAACGTAACAGATATGAATTTTACAAATAAGGACTGTACCTATATTTTCTATTATTCTTCAGTTTTACATCCTGTGTGTTTTGATTTTCACCATTTATGTGAATATTTATTGAACAGGTAGTATTAGATTGCTCCGCTTATTGTAAAGATAAGTAGATTAATTATGCCGTTTTTTTCATCGTCCATTTTCGGCATAAATGAATGGCGATGAGAACCCATAGTTTCCCGTAACGGCATCCTAGATGGCCCCGTTCAAGGTTCAAGGACACCAGGAAGGCTAACTGTTGGTAAGATACGAGGTAAAAGTTGTCGGCCTCACCTAGAAAATAAAGGTCAAACTCCTATTCTTTAGTATAACTGTATACTATGATGTATTACATCACTGCCCACAAAAATGCAATTTTTATACTCATTAATTAGCACGTGACTCCCCGTGAAAATGGGGTGGGTGAGGGCAAAATCACAAAATGGCCGCTACATGCAGAAGCGTGTGCTGTGATCATGCGTATCGATAAAAAGGGATGTCTCCTAAAGAAATCCATAAACACACGATTAAGACACTTAGTGATGACTTCCCTTCTTATTTAACTATAAAGAAGTGGGATGCTAGTTGCAAGCCCGGCAAGGAGAGCACAAAAGATGAACAAATCAGCACCACGGACAATCCAGTTGAGGCCGTCCATCACATGGTAGTGAATGACAGATGTGAGACTTTGAATGACAGATGTGAGCAGAGTCTTTGGCCTGTGTTGTGGCTCAGTTCATAATCCTGGGGATGGGCAAACTGTCTGCATAGTGGGTGCATCCAATATTTTCTGAACATCGGACTTCTACCTATTTCCTAAACTGAAGTTCCACTTACGTGGTCAACGTTTTAATGGTAATGATGACGTCATCAGTGGGGTCGAGCCCTATCTGGGGGCTCCAGATGCAACCTTAAGCTTCTTCCACAAGGAGAAAAACAAGCCTCGAACATCACTGGACCAATTGAATTGTAGTTAGAGGGAACTATGTTGAAACATATTGTTAGAAAAATTTTTCTGCCATGACGTTTTCTAGGTGAGGCCGAGAACTTTCTGATCCCCCTTCGTAAAGAACACAAAACAATATACATTTTATAACCCCCAAAATAAAGTCTGTAACATAACTTTCTTGGTCAAAACATGGACATCGATGGGGTAGCGCGGTGCATTCTGGGATAGTGTATAGAGGTCATTTAATGAGTTTGCCCTGGATTCGATGCGTTTTAAGACCTGCACATCTTGGGTATTTTCCAGTAAACTGTTAAGTCATACATTTTTCGCTTCCTATTTTAATGTCTGTCGGGATTTAGCACTCCCTCCTGGACTATAGGACTCATTTCAGCAGTTTCTAAATGTCAGGTTTGTTTACATGTAGCTATGAAAGGTTCACCAACACAACTCACGCCTGGCGGAGAAAAAAAATGGAACTACAGCTGTCAAAGGACTTTTCAATATTTCAATTGCTGTAAAATGTTGTTTGTAATTATGAGTATTTCTAGTGTAATTAAGAATTGTGATTTTAAGTATGTTAAAGGAGTATGTAATTCAGTTAGCAGACTGTGAAATGCTTCTTGTTTTTTTACTACAAATAAACAATTCATTCATTGATTCATTGATTCATTGATTCATTCATTGATTCATTGATTCATTGATTCATTCATTCATTCATTGATTCATTCATTCATTCATTCATTCATTCATTCATTCATTCATTCATTCATTCATTCATTCATTCATTCATTCATTCATTCATCCATTCATTCATTCATTCATTCATTCATTCATGCATGCATTCATTCATTCATTCATTCATTCAAGGCATCTACAGTGCAGAAACAAATCTCTCTCATGTACTAGTCTTGCTCTATGGAACTATCGTCTACCTCAACTAAAAACAGAAATTTCTGTCGCCTCATAAATAAGTAAGCACTTGTACTTTAGAACCAATAATTTCTTGCTACATGATGACTCTCCATGTCCATTTGCCATTGATATCAGAAAACATTGTACATTTTTTAATCAGAAAACATTAATGTACATTTTTCGTTATCTTCATTATTTCTTCATTGCAATGTTAGTCTCTGGTTCTATGTTTCGATTATCTAATGGTATTATATTATATTATATCATATTATATATAATATGATATAATATAATATTATATTATACTATAGTATATCATATTATGCTGATGTACCTCTGCAGTTAATGTACTTGAGTTACTTCAGTTAATGTACTTGAGTCAGAGAGGTCAGAGGTCATCCGCGGCGTTGAGACACCTTTTGCTGTGCTCCTACAATTTTGCTCCCTGCGCAAGTATTCTGTTTGGTTTCGACTTTATTTTACGTTTTCTGAGTTGGCCCAAGCATACTGTTTACGACATAGACTAAGTTTCATCACAAATTTTATAATCAAGGCAAAATAAGCCTGATTGATTTGTCGCGGCGCGCAAGCGGCCAGGAAGGTGTCTTACAGCGCTAGCGTTATATCTACATGTAATTAGGACTACAGCTCCACTCGCTATTTTAGCTGTACGGTGATTTAGTATGATGCGTTGATGTATGTAATAGAATATGATGTAAACAAACCAGTCTGTGACTTATCGAAAGAATTGTGTAAACGCAAGATAGCCTTATAGTTTGTATACAATAGTTGACAATACTGGGCGATTTGGCGCCAAAAGTGCTAGTTAATCAAGTCATACCGCCAGGACTTCCTCGGCGGCTTATGTTATGCAAATTTCTGGCATTACAACTTATGTTATGTACTTATACCTGACATCAGTATGGCATTAGTAAAAACAATGTTAGAATTTGCTAGCTGTTACTCTCTGTTGGCAGCAGTTGTAGTGATAGCGCTGCTTCCAAAGACATGTAATGGACAACAATTTCCGGACGCTAAGAACAAATTGGCCCTGATTACGTGCAGCTGGCAAACCGCACCGGAGCATCCCATTGCGCTAGGCTTGTCGGGAATTTTTGCTGTCAACAACATCACACTGTATGGTGATCCCGGGACACGCAGAACAAGGAACCAGACTTCAACCGACATGTATTCATTACTGGCCACACTCGTCCTGCTGCTATCCCTAGATGTCCACTCAAACCCAGGACCAATAGACTTAGGACTTTCTAATAAAGGACTGCACATCGGACATGTGAATATCAACAGCCTTAGAAACAAAGTACATGAAGTAACGGACTAACTATGTAAAAACAATATGCATATTTTAGCGGTGTCAGAAACCCACCTTGATGATGGTATGTGTAATGATATGATGAGTATCCCAGATTATGTCTTCGTAAGAAAGGACCGTAATGATAAGGGTGGAGGTGTAGGCTTGTACATAAAAGACCATATTCCTTACAAACTTAAACCAGATCTAGAAATCACGGAAATTGAGGCGATATGGGTAGAGTTACACCTTCCGTACAGTAAGCCTATTTTGGTAGGGTGCATGTACAGACCACCTAGCGCAAAAATAGAATATCTGCAAAAGATCATACATCTGTTGGACAAGGCTACCCACAATGGTCAAGAAGTGTTGGTTTAAGGCGACTTTAATGTCAATTGGAAAGACAACAATTGCCCCCTGCGCGAAAGGCTCCAGATGGAATCTTCCTCACTAGACTTACAACAACTGGTTAAACAAGCGACTAGAATAGTCAACACAACTAAAACATGCCTTGATCTAATATTTTCAAACAGGGCTGACAAATTTACAAACACAAAATCAGTTCCGGTAGGGTACACCGATCACAACTTAATTCACACAACACGGAAAACGAAAGTACCTACAAGACAACCCACAATCACTCTGAAACGCTCTTACAAGAGGTTTGGGCCAGAAAAGTTCTTACATGACATCGCACATGCCCCTTGGCACCTTGTATCTAACGAAGAAGACGTAAATGATGCCTTGTTCTGCTTCATGTCACTGTTCACCCAAGTAGTAGACCAGCATGCTCCGGTTCGGAAAAGTTCGGTGAGGTCAACGCCCGCCCAGTGGGTAGACGGTGACCTCCGGGACCTGATGAACCAGAGGGACTATGCCAAGAAAGAAGCACAGACATCAGGACTATCTTCTGACTATGAAATCTATAAGAAATTGAGAAACATAGTGGTAAGAGAGAACAGAAAGAAGAAGAAAACTTATTACAAAGAATTGATTGAATCACATTGTAAGGACGGGAACACTAAACAGCTTTGGGCTGTTATCAACGGTATACTTGGTAGAAACACACGCAAAACCCCAACTGTCATAGAGACAGATGGAAGAATATACACAAAACCAACTGAAATAGCTGAATACTTCAATGAATATTTCATTAATAAAGTGGATGGTCTCACACAGGGAGGTGACATAGACCTAGACGGTATAACAGCACCGATTGAGGACAAAATCATGGCATCCAAGAACTGTGCCTTTTCTTTTCAAGAAGTAACAGTGAGCCAAGTCCAAAAGTTACTTCACTCTCTTCCATCTAGTTAATCCATAGGAATTGATACTATCGACAACACGTTACTAAGAATCTCTGCAGACTACATATCAGGACCTCTGTGCCACATTTTCAATTCTTCATTCAGACAGGGAATATTTCCTACTCAGTGGAAACAGGCTAAGATCATCCCTCTCATAAAAAACAAAACTCTGCCACTGGACGGACCCAATAGCCGTCCTATCAGCCTCTTACCCGCAATAAGTAAACTGATGGAGAAGATATGTAATCACCAAATTCATACTTACCTTACCTCCAATGACATTCTATCCCACAGCAAGCACGCATATAAACAGTGTCACTCTACATCAAGTGCTTTAGTTCAGATGTCAGATAGATGGCTGGAGGAAATCGACAAAGGCAATTTAGTGGGTGCCGTTCTTCTGGATTTCAGCGCCGCATTTGATGTTGTTAATCATGATATCTTACTGGCTAAATTAAAATGTTATGGATTTGTAGAACCTGCTCTTGGTTGGCTCAGAAGTTACTTGACTAACAGAACCCAGACTGTGTTTGTAAATGGAAGTTTATCGTCACACAAAGAGTGCAAGAGCGGCGTTCCTCAAGGAAGCTGCTTAGGCCCTTTACTCTTCTGTATTTATACTAATGATCTCCCTACAGTAGTGACACATTCAGACATAGTGATGTATGCCGACGACACAACTCCTTCTGCGTCAGGTCCAAGTGTAGCAGCAATACAGCGCAAACTACAGTCTGATTTGACGCATGTATGGAATTGGGTAGAAGCAAATGAACGTGGGCAAAACCAAGACCATTGTGTTAGGTAGCCGTCACAAACTGAAACAAAACACAAATCTACATCTCACCATGGGCAATCAAACAATAGAACAAGTAGAACAGGCAAAACTTCTTGGCGTTTTGATGGACCAACAGTTATCCTGGGATCTACAACTTGATAAAGTTAAGTCCAAATGTCAGGTGCGTTGGCATCTCTCAAGAGATCAAAAGACTTCCTCACTAGCTGAACTTTAAAGATAGTGGTGCAGTTACTGGTGCTTGGTCACATGGACTACTGTTCGTGTTTACTGTCTGCAGGATCACAATCAAAACTCGACAAATTACAAATTCTCCAAAACAGAGCAGCTAGACTGGTGTTAGACGAAAAGTACAACTGTAACACGAACACTATGCATGAAAGGTTGGACTGGCTATCAGTGAAAGGAAGACTATACAAAAACACGCTAATGATGTTCAATAAAATTTTGGTAGCTGAAAAACCAGAAGCGATCTACGACAGGTTACAACGAATAGATAATTCTCATGCCCATAGCACCTGACTTGCGACAGGAGGTGGCTTAAGACTGCCTAAACCGAAGACAACCGCGATGGAAAGAACATTCGTGTATAGATGTACAAAATCTCACAACAACCTTACACCACACGCCAGGTCAACCACACCAACACTATTCAAGAACATCATAAACGACATGATAACTCACAAGACTGATACATACAAACCTTTAAAGCACTGGTGGTAAGATACTTCACAAGCAAGAAGCTGTATATATTATCATTGAATGAGACCTCTGACCTCCCAGAAGCGATCTGGTAATGTCGTGCTGCTTTGTAGTTGTTATTGATTATTGCTTTGTAATTTTATGCTAGTTGTAGTCCAATGGATGCAAGTGTTATGTTATGTTATGTTTTGTGCCTTAATTTGTATTACATTTGTGTACTGTTTGTGAATCCAGGAAGAATAGATTAGATTTGTTATCTAATCTAATGGATATCTAATAAAACATCAAACATCAAACTTCGCTGCACCAGTAACTTTTTTGTATCCTATCATGCTATATATTAATCGTACGCCCGCTGGGGCCATTTTGAAGAAGCTTTAAGTGTGTAGTATCTGTGTAAATAAAATAAATGAGTAATATAATATATGTGTAACACTTCCGTATGAATGCATATGTGGATGTTTCGTTAACGTTTGTAGTAATAATGTAATCCGCCAATGACGTCATCCTTTGCTCTATATAAGGGCATAGACTGATTCCTCTTCATTGCCAGTTGCTGAAAACATCCGCATCGCCGAGACGTGTGGTGGGGGACGAGTCCCGGAAGGATAGAACAGGGAGTGGGGGAATTTTTCGACGTAGGGGTTAGTTGGTTTTGACTTCCCCCAGACACCCCACCCTTATATTCATAAGCTGATATGTAGGGACTTGCTTTCATCGCGCGACTCTGGCACTGCTCCATAACTCATTGAGGATATGTCCCAGTGATTGTGCAGTGTAAATAGTAAACTTTTGATATTATCATGCGCACATTCTGGTTTTAGCCGGAATAACCTGTCTAGACGGTTTTATGACGTTATATCACGTCACAGAAATGACGTCGTATGACCTTACATTACGTCATGCCAACACAAAAATTCTTGTAAAATTTCCCTTATTACTACTAAATCAATGGAAATTTAAACTTTTCATGCCAACTAAGGAAGCTTAGCTGTTTATCAGCGCCACCTAGAGAGATCCGTGAAACTGCAGTTCCGTTTCCACCAGTGAACCGACGACCCTGTGACGACATCAGCGAACCTACATCACGTGATAGAACATGCCTTGGCGAGCTTTGCTAATACTCACCAGCTGTAATGTCAGGGCCGCATAAAAACAACAACAACAACAACAAAAACAACAACAACAACAAAACATTGAGTGGGGTCGTGTGGCGTAGCGGCAGAGTGCGCGAATCGGAATTAAGAGTCCCGGGTTCAAGTCCTGACATGCCACCGATCTTGTGCCCTTGGGAAAGGCACTTTACACGACTTTCCTCACTTAGCTCAGGTGTAAATGAGTATTATCCTGTCATGTATTTGTCCCCTGTGTTGGTGGCGGCATTAATATAAGTTGAAAAAAAACTTGAGTGTGTCGTCACCACGTCTGGTGATTACATGTTGGAATAAATAAAAACATTCTGATTCCAAATGAGAAAATATGACTGATATTCACATTTACTTCTTTTCGTAGCACATTTTATACTTGAAGCGTTTCAAATAGCTCATAAACAGACTACGTGAGGCGTCTCTTTATTTTTGGGTACCACCCATAAATAGCTAGAACCGTTCGGCTATAAAACAAGCAACCGTTTTTCGTCGGCGGCAACATCACATTTTTGCCTCGCAGATATCAGTATGCTATGCGATAGTAATGATCCAGCTTACTAAATTAAAGTAATGACCAAAAATGTTACTTGAAAATCAGGTTTTGCCGCTTCAAAACTGTATTTGGATGTCTTTAAACGAGAAACTGAGCGTATTAGGCAGCCCATACGTGTTACTAGGAGACCATATTGTGCACTGAAAATCATTTAGGCTGAGTCAACTGTATCCTGTGTTACTGCAGCGAGATAGACTGATATCGGGTACAACTGACACTGAAGAAAAGCGGCGAATGTTACTCAAAACGCCCAGAAGCAATCTCCGTAATTATGTTTACCGAAGAAAATGGTAAACATATTGTTTTTGCTCAATTTCCTCTTCCTCCTCCTCCTCCTCCTCTTCTTCTCCAAACATATAAAAATCGTCGATATTTTCGTAATTAGAGCCTAAAAGTCAATGGAATTCAGCATGCTGGTAGGTTGGTACATACGACACTGAACCGCGGTCATTTTAGCCAACATATATGTCAAAAAATGATTTTATTTGCAAAAAATGGGTGAAAAAAGTTGAACAAAAAGAACGCGTTTGGAACATTAGAACAACGATTCGAATTCCGAGTTCGACAACCGCGGGTCAATGACCCCAGCGCCACGGAACACCCGAAATTTCCAAATATGGGCATCCGCCCTTGTATGACACGAGAAGAGATCGGTGGACCAGTTTCATTGGTAAGTTTTCCTTTTCCTTTGTAAAATACGGCCATATGAATACCAGTCTCGAGTAGAGAATACTGCATTGGGATTTTTGGTTCAATATCCACACGTAGGACTACGGATTTCCACAGAACGCCGGCGACTTTGTGTAACTTTTTGCATGTCACCGCCAGCTCAAATTAAAATAAAAAAACACTCGTAATTTACTAGCTCCTGACTTGATAGAATCTCTTATGTATAGAGATTTAGTCTTGTTGCCGTTTTGAAAATAAAGTAAACAGAATTGTGTTCATCCATAACTATTGTCGACTTTGTAATGTAGGTGCGGGGCCGGGGGAGGGGGGCGTTTGTTTACGTTTATTACTCATGATATAACGTTAACATGGATATAACATTTTGTCGTTTAGTCAGACAGTTTCAATCTTTTTCGGGATAATACAGTACAGTTCATGGGATAAGCATCAAATCGTAATTCATCGGGATATCCCGCGGGATTTTTCGGGAACCATGTTGACTAATATTTTTACAGACAGACGGTGCAGCGTGTTTGTTTGGAACTTATGCATGATGATAGCAGTAACGTTAGCACAAACGAATAGTGTTTTTAATCAAATGTTGTTTTTTTTTATATCGAAAATTTTAGTGGCTTGACAATGTGTAGAACGATAACAAAATAATACAACCTTTTTGGTACGAGAATTTCTGTCTGACCTTGCGATGTGGACGGCCCGCTAAGTACTGCTTTTGATGTCCCCCGACCCGCGTTATCTCAGATATAAAATCAAATTTAACACATCCTCGTGCCGGTGTTCTATGATGCAGAAGTGTCCTACCATGCAGAAGGGGGCACACCCCAGTTTATTTTGGATCTCGCTCCCCAGGCGTGGGAACAGCGTTTGTCAATGACACACACCGGGTTCCGTGTCCCTGTCCTTGGTGCTGAATACGCCTACCAGTCCCTTGACTAGGGGAGGTCGTGGGGCATTTTGTTGCTGAGCATACTAACCCTTCCCTTTCATGTGCTACCGTACTTGGCTTGGCTAGGGTCATCCAGAGATATTATCATCCCATGTTTTCCACTTTTTTTTGTTAACAAAAGTTACTTTTTCCGAAACCGTTCTTAAACAAACCTGTCCGTCCAATGGCCGACCCTTATCCCACGAGCAATTAGAAGTTATTTGTAATTTCTTTAACAGATCCAAACAACTGTGTTTCCTCTGGCTGACACAAATAAGCGTACGTATTCGTGGTATGATCTTCGCACATACATTTACAGTATGAAGAAAGCTTTAAGTTTTGACATCTGACATCATGAAAGTTTAATGAATTAGCATGCCGTAACGCTACACCTTTGATATGAAGTCACCCCAGCTCTTTTAAATACCGTTATATATTTGGCGGTTAAATATGACTAACATTTTTAATCTTCATGAAGGGGCTTAGCTTTTTGACTGTTCTAATGCAGTTCAGACTCGGAAATTTCATCAAATTTGCATTTTACTTGTAGAAGTGCAGGTATGAAAACAACAATAACAGCAGGTAAGATACAATCTATATCAAGACAAGAGTCATGGTTGTATTTTTCATCGTGATCATAAATATTAGTATTATTCAAATAGCAAGTCCCAGACAATCGGAACCACTCTCTTACATAAGACCATTTCCCGGGTTGTTTGTCACACGGCATTACCGATCTGCTGAAGGACGCACCCAACAAGACGACAACAACCGGTTCTTGAGGCATTCTACACGAGAGCCTCACGATTAAGTGCCAACCGACGCCCTTCGAACTGACTTAAGAGGTATGTTTCCACCAGTAAGTAGTACGCAGGCAAGTATGTTGCGATGGCAGTTTAATATACGTTCATTTAGTTTCATATTCTCGAAGCAGATTTTACAGTCGGACAGACTGTAACGTTGTCTGACTGTTGGCAAGGGGAGGTAGCTAGGTAACTACCCAGCCATAAGTAAACATTCAACAATTTTCACACGGATATATCCGTTTGGACATCAGTTTTGTTCAAACGTGGGAAAATGGAGTGGTGCGTCTTGACACTTTAGTCACACCCGGGGACCAATTCTGCCAGAGCCAGAAAATTCAGATTGACCATGCCACGTAACGTTACTCGTACTAGAACTAATAAACTAATTAAAACGTTTTAGACCTATTGTTGAGTAACATCTTCTCACCCTTAAAAGCTTCTTTATCGTTCTACGGATTTTTTTCTGATGGGCGGAAACACAATAAAAACGTCTGGCGCAGTAAAAAATACCTTTAAGTTATCGTTAATATTCAAACAGTTTCAGACAATCAACACAACCATGTTCATATCAACAGTTCTGCCGTAGTTCCAAACCCTTTGTTTCTGACCATGAAATAACAACAACAAAAGCACGTATTCATCAAATACGGCAGCAAAAAGAGCACATTTTGCTTTCAAGTTTTATCCTTTAAACAAGACTCATAGACTGTTCCAAAGTTTTTGACTTTAAAGCCTTTGTACCCTGACATTTTCACGGCATGAATTTAAGAGCAGATTTACAACGTATCCAGCAGAGCATATTTCGCTTCTGACTTTATTCTTTATCCTGTGTGAACAAAGACTTTTCTCTTGTGATGGGATTTTTTTCCAGTTCAGTAAACAGAACCGAACCTGTCATATAGATCTACATGTATGTCTGAAATGAATATTGTTAGAATCAGCTGCGATTTTAGGTCGTCTCGGCGTATCCAAAAACGTACATGTACATTTGATTGCAGCGTGGAGCAGCTGTCCACAGCCGTGATTGATAAATCTCAGGTAGACTTGAGAAAAAAAAGTAGAGTTACGATTTACCCTGGATAAGTAATATAATTGAAACGGAGACAACAATTGTGTACATTCCAGCAGTTCCACAGTAGTTTCAAACTGTTTGAAACTACTTTTCAGACTGTAAATGTAACAACAACAAAAGCACGTATTGATCTATGCCTGAAAGGAAATGTCTAAGGATCAGCCGCGATTCTAGATAGTCTCGGTGTATCCAAGAACGTACATTTGATTGAACTATCGAGCATAGACTAGCTGTCCAGAACATCTTACTGTGTTGGATGCATCACTGTGTTGGATACATCTCAGGTATACTTGAGAAAAATGTAGAGTTACGATTTGCCCTGGATAAGTAAAAATAATTGAAATGGAGAGAACAATTGTATTCTTTTTAGGTTGCAGGACATCATGGGAAGAAAGCTGCGACACTTGCTGATTATTCTTCTCATCATCCTGAAGGAACCCAACACGCCAGAGGCTGACTGCAGCTGTGAACTATTTCGCTGCAAATGTACCAACCGAGGTCTCACTAGTATCCCACAGGGCCTCCCAACATCTATCAATGGGTTAGATTTGACAGGTAATAATATTACAACTGTCAAACGGTCTGAGCTGTTACGGTATAAGAGATTGAGTTCGTTGAACTTGGAAAAAAATAACATTAGAAGTATAGAGTGTTTTCCTCCAACTAAACACGGGTTCAGTTATTTGCGCATGAGTTGGAACGAAATAACTAACATCCCACATGATATATTTTCAGAAGTAACCCCAAAATATCTATATCTGGACCACAACCAGATAACAAACATCCATGTTCATACTTTTGATACAAATAATCTGAACAAGCTGGACTTGTCCTATAACAAGATAGCCATGATTCAGTCAGGGTCATTGGGAAATTTACTCCGACTACGTTCGTTGAGCCTAAGGTGCAACAAGATAAGACACATACAGAATGGTGGATTTGTAAATCTACCCATGCTAATAAGGTTGGACCTTAGCGAGAACAAGATGGTTTCCTTTTCCCCTTTAGCATATAGCTTGTTGCCATCCATACGATGCATATTACTTGGCAAGAACCCCTGGCAGTGTGACTGTAGGATGACTCCTTTAACGCTAAACACGACTGCATTTCCCTTATTAAAATACAATATAATATGTGCTCAGCCATCCAAATTCCAGGAACAGAGGCTTGCAGATGTAAATCCTGAAGAATTGGTATGTAAAAAGACAACCATGTCACCGCTAACTGTTAATTCCCAAATGCCATCTGAAGTGTCATCTAATTTAGTTGTCAACACAGAAAGCAATACTACTAGCCCATCAGCATATCCCGTAAGCTCGACATCCATTTTTACACGACCTGATGATATCCAAGTGAGCTCTAATAACTGGTCCAATGGCACTGTCAGTTATCGCTATCACTGGTGCTTCAAACGCAATGCTGGCTCAATGGCTCGCCATGTAGGCAGAACAAACAAAGCAGGCATAGCAACACCAACTCCATTCCTTAGAACCACGCCTGACAAGCCAGGAATTAGCAATTCAAAAAAATCTTCTCCCAGCCTCTCCCTACCTGTTCTTATCATCTCTGTCTGTATACCAGTAGTTGGCGCTGTCCTGATTGGCACTGTCATTCTTACAATCTGGAACAAGAGGAGAACCAGAGATCCTCTATTTCGACTAGATCCCAATGTTGTTGTATCTGGCCACGGTAGACGAACTAAGAGAGCAGTTTGTGTAATGGCCAGTGGTGATGATCACCAGTATGAAGATATTGACAACCCACGTGTTAAGACAGGACAGGGTCAGTCTCAGGCCATCATTGAATCCAACACAAACATCACATCTGCTGTAAAGATCAGTGGTCATGATCAAAAAGATCAGCCCATGCCAGAATCACTAGATATTAAGAATATATCTTATGGCACGGGGCTGACTGTCCCGAATCTGAAGTGTGTGTACAAAGCTGTGGCCCAGTCTCAGGCCATTACTGAATCCAACACAAACATATCTGCTGCTCTAATGACCAGTGATCAAGGGCAAACAAGGCAAATTCAGCCTCAGGTCATCAGTGAATCCTTGGATGCTGGAAATGTATCTTATGGCGCAGGGCCGACTGTCTCGCAGCCAAATTCGCTGTACAAAGTCGTGGCTCAGTCCCAGGCCATCACAAACAACATGGCTGCTATAGGGGCCACTGGCCATCAGGCAGAGCAGTCCCAGTCTCAGACCATTACTGAACCCAACACAGACACCACATTTACTGTAGCGACTGGTGACAATGGTCAGACAGGACAGGGCCAGTCTCAGGCTATGACTGAATCCAACACAAACACCACAGAAACTGTAATGACCATTGGTCATGATCAGACTGGACAGGGTCAGTCTCAGGCCATCGCTGAATCCAACACAAACACCACAGCACACACACACACCGTATCTTGTGGCAATGCTCAGGCAGGACTGGGCCAGTCTAATGCTAGACCTGAAGCCTTTAATATGATAAATCCATTAATGTGTGATGCATTGCTAGCTGCCCTACAGACAAATCCCATGTACGTACATGTAGATGGGAAAACTGTACCAAAGGGCACAGCATCTGCAGAAATAGCCAATGGTCATGATCAGACAGGGCAGGGTCAGTCTCAGGCCAACACTGAGTCAAACACCACACCTACTATAGTGGCCAGCGGCAATGGTCAGACAGAGCAGGGCCAGTCTCAGACCATCACTGAGTGACAACAGTGGTAACTAGTGGTCATGGTCTTAGGAATCATAGACCTCCATTCTAACCATTATAATGTTACATTTCTGAGAGAAACCTAAGGCTCCGTAAAATATCAACTTTGCGTATTTCTGAAAGTTGTTGTTCGAGGGCTTGCAATTGAGATTACTGAAACTAAACGTTTTGTATAAGAGTTTCTTTAAGGGTTTCTTGGTAACGATTGTACATATCTTCAGATGTTAGATTGAACAATCCACACTACTAGTAACTTTATTGTCCTCCCTGCCCAACCAAAGGCAGGGATGGAGTGTTTTACCATTCTATGTGAGGTAAGGTCCATTTAAGTTTCAAAACCTAGCAGCAGTGAAAGGTACTGCAGAAAGTATCCAAGATATGAATTACCACTCGGCCACATTTATAACTAGTCATAATCACTGCTATATTTTTCATGAATAAGACCTTCACACCATTACATCAGCTGTAGTTTTCCCTTTCTTTAATATTGTAATAAGTGAGGGCAATATTTATGATATAGTGATTGTTTCTCCATATACTATAACTTTATGGGTACATGTATATATGGGTATATACATGTTTGTACTGTTTCGATA
>NW_017803680.1:281247-286330 GCF_001625305.1 Branchiostoma belcheri | reverse complement strand
GTGTTGTTGTTGTTGTGTGTGTGTGTGTGTGTGTGTGTGTGAGTGTGTGTGTGTGTGTGTGTGTGTGTGTGTGTGTGACGTCATCACTAGCAACAGGTGAGATTGTTGGTCGGGCCCGCCACAGCTGCAGGTGGCGCCGGCGGTCCGACTTTATGCGCTTGGCCGACGCACCTAGGTGAGAGGTGTATCCTGAGCCAGAAGGTTTATCACTCCTTATTTCCTGTCTTTCGTTATATTGATTTTAATTTCAAAAGTGACTGGCGTAATACATTTCCAATGGAGGGAGTCACTTTTGGGGGTCTTTGTTCCCTTACGGGCGCAAATGACCTCATGGCCCGGCGGTTGTCACCTGGCTGGCCGGTGGCTCTCTACCTCACGCGAACAGTATCTGACCGCAGGACTCAGGAATAGAAAAGTGTATACATTCGACCTTAGCTTAGATGCCGCAACCGTCTTATCTAAGCAAGTTTTTATCTCAGATCTTTTTTTTTTATATTACACTGCATTGATAGAAGGGAAATTATGATCAACTCATTGTTTTTTGTAGTCCCTTATTTCTTTTAGACCGGACTCTTTTAGGGGCACCAAGTCATTTTTTAACTCCTGAAAGAAATTATAATTACTGGTTCATGTAAACAAAAGCTCCGCCATCTCCTCTCACCAGGCTGGGCTCATATTCAGTCATTCAGACTCATTTCGGAAGGAATAAATCCATGCAATAACACACGATCAGCGTCGGATTGACGTAATTCGGAACCGCCACAAGTCAAGCAGAAATGGAGAAGAAACCGCCATTACTACAGACGGAGAGTCTGGAGAACAGCAGGGAGTCGATACAGGCGGGTTCAACATCTAAAGACGACGAATTAGAGAGACTTTATGAAAGTAGGAAGACAACGGGTACGTAAACGGTGATTTTCTAATACTGTTTTGTAGTAAAAATGTATAATTAAAGCACTTTCTGTCGATTATATCCTAGAGTGGGAACCCAAGGAAAATACCCATCAAAGCGCCTAAAAACAGCTGGAATTTAGTAAAACACAGGCATTAACTCTGCTAGGAAAACAGGTTATATAGACCTTTTTTAATACAATTTAGGGAATTTTTCACTCATTATATATATATGTCGTATCATCTATTGTTTATTTCTTTTTTACCTGCAAAATTCAATTAGAAACAGTTTGGCAGTGTTGGCATCTGATAATTCAAAATTTGTAATTCTGGTTTCTTAACGTTAATTGGACATTGATTATCCTATATTCCACTGCGCTGGAGGATAGACTAATAATGTGACGTCATTGTGTGGTGTAAACATGCAGAAATCCCGTCACTACCGCCGCCGCTAGCTGCGTGTTTCCGCCTCGCTAACGGTCGTTTTCATTTTAAAAAGTCGATGCCCCATCACTGATGTCAGTGCCATGTCTGAGCATATCATATACATTGTTACCTCCATGAAAAATGGAGGTATTGTTTTTGGCGTGTCTGTCTGTCTGTGTGTTTGTATTCCGCACATTTGTAGTCAGCATAACTTCATAACGCCTTTATGGATTGTGATGATATTTGGTATGCTGGTAAGTCTTAGAAAGACGAAGGTCAAGGTCAAATATGGGCCTCCTGGTGGATGATCTTGGTACTGTCGTACTTGGTACTGTATCTTTTGTCCTGAACATGTTATGGTCTTGGATTTTTGGTCTCAGATAGATTTTCCTGTCAGGAGTAAGTGGTGTAGGTTTGGTCCCCCTACCAGCTTGTTCTGGAACTGCAGGAGACCTTCGGGCGAAATGTTTGAAAGCCAATAAGTCCAGATAGGAACAACGTATTTTCATAATTTTTGGTAGGTAGGTAGCAGAGAGAGATGTACATAATTAAATGCAAATTATGCAAATGAGGACTTTATTTGCATAATCAATGAGGAAACTCTAGCATTACAGTGTTTTACATTATAGTACTTTCATACATGTAATGTATGTAACCCATGGCAGATGGAACATCAACAGATTTCAATTATGCAAATGATGACCTAATTTGCATAGTTAATGCGAAAATTCTATGATTTCTTAATGGTGAATGATGGGAATGTCATACTTGGGACATCTGTAAGTTAATCAAAAGTTAACATCACGATGCATATATTATGTTAATACAGAGGTCAGCACTGTAATGCGTAATTAAAGAAGAAATTTGCATTTACATATCAAGCCCATATTTTTTAATGGCGGTATGAGATCTTGGAACTCTTGTTTTATTTATTGGCTCGGCTGGTACAACACAGCCAGGGCAACCCAACTAGCTTGATGCTATTATTAAGGGCTTGTCCTGGGGAAAAGTACATACAAGTGACATAAGTTCTTAAAAACGTCATAATTACATAGGGTCAACAAATTTTGGTCATTATTATATAAAAATTACATACAATACAATTACATACCGTAAGATTGGTGACAATAGAATATGTACTGTCTTATACAGAAAACTGGTCTCCAAGGGAGAGCCAGACTTTAGCTTTGAATGACGCTAGGGATAAAGCTGTCTGTGTGTCCTGTGGAAGAGAGTTCCACAGTTATATTTGTTTGTTTGATTTTTTCCACAGATGGTGCTAAAAACTGCCGCGAGTTCTTCACCTCGCGTCCGAAGGGCCTGTTAACGTTGGCCGTCTGCATTGGTGTCATCGTTGTCGTTACTGCTGCAACTGTGGTAGCCGTTATCCTCAACCCACACAGCGCACCGAGGTTTCACAACGAGGAAAATACGACGACATTTCCAGTCTACTCCACAACGTCGTATACGTACCTACCTGTGACGTCATCTACCCACCTAATAGTGACGTCAACAACTTCATCTACTGTGACAATAGGTAATACTAGTATAGAGAACGCCTGCGCGAAACCAGTTATGTATTGCACATGTGCACAGCACTTCGGCAGTATGTCTTGTTTTGTTATTTTACCTCCATGAAATATGGAGGTATTGTTTTTGGCGCGTCTGTCTGTGTGTCTGTCTGTCTATGTGTGTGTGTTTGTGTTTCCCTACATTTGCGACCAGCATAACTTTTGAACCTTTGGATGGATTGTAATGATATTTGGTATGTGGATAGGTGTTGGGTAGGCAAAGGTCAAGGTCGATTTTGGGCCTCCTGGTGACTGGCCTTGGTACTGCAGCAGAACTTCCGGGTTTTGTATCTTTAGTCCTGGACATGCTATGGTCTGATTTTTGAGTGCTGAATAGCTATTTCTGCCAGTAATAAGTGGTGTGGGTTTGGTCACCCTAGCAGTTTGTTCTGGAACTGCAGGAAGGTTTCTGGCGAAACCTTTCAGAGCAGATAAATTCACAAAGGAACACTGTGTTTTTATGGTTTTTGGTATGTGGGTAGCTTAGACAGAGATCTATATTATTGGAAATTATGCATATGATGACTTCATTTGCATAGCTAATGAGGAAATTCTGTAATTCCAGTGTTTTACATCATTGGACATGGGTACATGTAATGTTTATAATCTATGGCATAATCTATCACCAGATACCATTTATGCAAATACGGACCTAATTTGCATAATCAATCTGAAAATTCTATGAGTCCTTAGTGATAAATGATGGGAATTTCATACTTGGAAGATGTGTAAGTTAATCAAAAGTTAACGATTTCATATATTATGTTAATGTAGAAGTCATTTGCATAATTAAAGAAGAAATTTACATTTACATGTAAAGTCCATATTTCATTGAGGTATAAAATCTCGGAACTCTTGTTGGTTGTCTGCGAAGAGCCCCATACGTATATATACAAAAAGTGAGCGATACATTTTTTGTTGAGATATAAACTGTTTTCCAAACTCAGTCTTCATTGGCTATCATAGCTAAGTACCGTAAAAAAGTATGATAAATTCCGGTGAGTCAAATTCTTTTGAGTTGGAGAACAAATTATTTCTCACTAAACATGTCTTCTTTTTGTAGTATGAGTTTCTAGTACACAGGCAATATAACAATGATAACTTGGCGGCGATGTTGCGACCTTTTCTCATTGTGTTATTCACCAACTGTGATTTATCTTAATAAAATAATTTTATCACCCATTTGCAGATTGGTGGAGTGAGTGGATCCTCTACATCAGAAAGTATTTCCAACATGACAAAGATGCACGAGCCGCCATGGGTTTGGAAGAGCGCTATTCTGACAATGAGGTAGTGATGACACTGCTGGAAGGCCGGTTCTTCTGGCCATTTGTGTGTCGGTACTGGAAAGAGAGAGCCGGCCTCCCGAACAGCTTGGCCGGTGCTGTAACACACTGCATACTGCATGGGGTTTCAAGTGATGAGTACATGAAGACACACGGCTTGGCTACGTACAGGGAGGTCTTCCAGTCCATTCTGGACGCGTTAGAAGCACTGTACATGTCAAACACGACACAGGCCCACAAAGACAACGATCACACACATCTATCGCTGTCCGGGGTTACTCTTTCTGGCGATGATGTTGAGGCGCTGGCCAGCCTCTTCCCGTACCTGAGAGGACTGTTCAGCCTTCAACTTATGGGCTGTGGACTTTCTGCAGAAGCAGCGACGTCAATGGCTGGACAGATTCACCAGCTGAATGCACTGAACACTTTCTATCTTGGCAAGAACATGATTGGAGATGGAGGGATGGAAGCGATTGCAGAGATGTTTCCTCATCTGAAAGAACTCAGGACCTTAGATATCAGGGAAAACTCAATAACATCTGTGGGAGGAAAAACCATGGTCGAAAAGCTAGTTGAGCTACAGGAGCTACGAAATATCAACTTGGCGGGAAATGAGCTGGCACTCAGCCTCTCATCATTGGCAAAGGCGTTTGACAACATGACGCGGCTGGAATCCGTCCGCTTGTGGCCCATCACATGTAGGGCAGACTCATTCCGCGAGGCGGCGCTACAGGTACGCGATGCTGTCCACACGCTTAAGGGCAAAGTGTTCAGCTACTTTGGCATGCAACGGCATTTGCTATATGATGGGGCTAAACATGCTGCAGGTTCATCGAGACTGGACACAGCCTGGCAAAGATCTCGGGTAGAACAAAAGTTGACGTCAGGGGTTTACATAAAAAAACGGGT
>NW_017803680.1:256213-281227 GCF_001625305.1 Branchiostoma belcheri | reverse complement strand
GTGTGTGTGTGTGTGTGTGTGTGTGTGTGTGTGTGTGTGTGTGTGTGTGTGTGTGTGTGTGTGTGTGTGTGTGTGTGTGACGTCATCACTAGCAACAGGTGAGATTGTTTATCCCGCCTGCCACAGCTGCAGGTGGCCCCGGCGGTCCGACTTTATGCGCTTGGCCGACGCACCTAGGCGAGAGGTGTATCCTGAACCTGAAAGTTTATCACTCCTTATTTCCTGTCTTTCGTTATATTGATTTTAATTTTAAAAGTGACTGGCGTAATACATTTCCAATGGAGAGAGTCACTTTTGGGGTTTTTTGTTCCCTTACGGGCGCAAATGACCTCATGGCCCGGCGGTTGTCACATGGCTGTCCAGTGGCTCTCTACCTCACGCGAACAGTATCTGACCGCAGTACTCAGGAATAGAAAAGTGTATACGTCCGACCTTAGCTTAGATGCCGCAACCGTCTTATCTAAGCAAGTTTTTATCTCAGATCTTTTTTTTTTATATTACACTGCATTGATAGAAGGGAAATCATGATCAACTCATTGTTTTTTGTAGTCCCTTATTTCTTTCAGACCGGACTCTTTTAGGGGCACCAAGTCATTTTTTAACTCCTGAAAGAAATTATAATTATTGGTTCATGTAAACAAAAGCTCCGCCATCTCCTCTCACCAGGCTGGGCTCATATTCAGTCATTCAGACTCATTTCGGAAGGAATAAATCCATGCAATAACACACGATCAGCGTCGGATTGACGTAATTCGGAATTTAATTTCCATGGGCATGGCAACAACATCAATCGAGGACGTTTTTACAGAAGGTCCTTGGTCAAAATAGCATTTTTCGTCAGCCTTAGGCCGCAACGACTTAATTTTATGGATGACATCCGCGCGCGAATTGATTTTAGCCTGTTCTCAGGTAGGCAGGCAACAACAACAACAAAAAAAAGATCACGTCCTCCGAGACTTTGGCCTGGGATCTAGGCCTGGGTAGTCCATGGTAGTTAGCGACAGCCTGGCACCCAGGCTACTGAAGCTCCACGGCTCAAGAACTCAGTACATACGTACAGTGCCGATCCAAAACTCCGCAAAAAGCCAACATGTGCCGTATTATCGTATACTAGTGGGGCAGATAACTGAAATAATCTTTCAAATTGTGATACAAGCACCAAACTTGGTACAAATACTCATGAGACATTACTCTTTTGAAAAAGTACGCGGGCCACTTGATTTGACCTTTGGTGCTCCCTAGCGGCGCTTTTTGGTACTGCAGCCGACCTTCCGGGCTTTGTTCTAAACATGCTAGAGTCATGATTTTTATGTGGTAGAAAGCTGTTAAAGTTAAGAAGAAGTGCCGTAAATTTGGTGTCTCTAGCTGCTTGCGTTGAAACTGCAGGAGCGTTTTTTGCCGGTGCAAAAATTTGCTCCAAAGGCGCTTTTTAGTACTGCAGCCGAGCTTACGAAGCAAAAAAAGCGCCCTTGAAGGAAATTGTGCACCGGCAAAAACGCTCCTGCAGTTCCAACGCAAGCTGCAACGCAAGCTTGTATCACAATTTGAAAGATTCCTCCAAAATTTGATGTTATCTGCTCCACTAACAAATTCACAATACCAGCTTTGTATTCCTGTGGTTTAGAAGCATTTTTATTTTGGGCCGGAATTTTTTCTATTCGCCCGCGCGCACTAATTAGGGGGTCTTCAGAGGATGTCATCCATAGAATTAAGACGGTGTGGCCTTACAGGAGACGATACATAACGTGTATGTCGGAAACCGTAAGGGAAACGGCGATACAGACAGAAATCTTTCCTCAACCGTGGACAAAATGACCGTCGTGTGAGTGACCGAAAACGTGAAAATGGAGGTTTGGAACACAAAAGTGACCGAGACTTTGGCAGATGAAGACCGCACGGTGGAAACCGCCACAAGTCAAGCAAAAATGGAGAAGAAACCGCCATTACTACAGACGGAGAGTCTGGAGAACAGCAGGGAGTCGATACAGGCGGGTTCAACATCTAAAGACGACGAATTAGAGAGACTTTATGAAAGTAGGAAGACAACAGGTAGGTAAACGGTGATTTTTCCAATACTGTTTTGTTGCAAAAAGAAGTATAATTAAAGCATTTTCTGTCGATTGTATTCTAAAGTGGGAACCCAAAGAAAATACGACGCAAATATAAAACCCAACAAAGCGCCTAAAAACAGCTGGAATTTAGTAAAACACAGACCTTAACTCTGCTAGGAAAGCAGGTTATATAGACCTTTTTTTAATACAATTTAGGGAATTTTTCACTCATTATATATATATGTCGTATCATCTATTGTTTATTTCTTTTTTACCCGCAAAATTCAATTGGAAACAGTTTGGCAGTGTCGGCATCTGATAATTCAAAATGTGTAATTCTGGTTTCTTAACGTTAATTGGACATTGATTATCCTATATCCCACTTCGCTGGAGGATAGTCTAATAATGTGACGTCATTGTGTGGTGTAAACATGCAGAAATCCCGTCACCACCGCCGCCGCTAGCTGCGTGTTTCCGCCTCGCTAACGGTCGTTTTCATTTAAAAAAGTCGATGCCCCATCACTGATGTCAGTGCCATGTCTGAGCACATCATATACATTGTTACCTCCATGAAAAATGGAGGTATTGTTTTTGGCGTGTCTGTATGTGTGTGTGTTTGTGTTTCCGCACATTTGTAGTCAGCATAACTTCAGAACGCCTTTATGGATTGTGATGATATTTGCTGGTAGATCGTAGCAAGACAACGGTCAAGGCCTCCTGTTGGCTGACCTTAGAGAGAGAGAAAGAATGGTTTATTATTCACAAAAACCCTTGCAGCACAAGTGCTGAATTGCGGTTTCTTTCCAATAAAATCTTATGCTTATCAGCATTATGCATTGCAAGTCAGAATTAAACTTGGTACTGCAGCAGAACTTCCGGTTTTTGTATCTTTTGTCCTGAACATGCTATGGTCTTGACTTTTTGGTGACAGATAGCTTTTCCTGTCAGAAAGAAGTGGTGTGGGTTTGGTCCCCCTAGCATCTTGTTCTGGAACTGCAGGGGACTTTCTGGCTAAATCTTTAAAAGCCAATAAGTCCAGATAGGAACGACGTATTTTCATAATTTTTGGTGTGTAGGTAGCTGAAAGAGTTGTACATAATTAAATGCAAATTATGCAAATAAGGACTTAATTTGCATAATTAAGGAGGAAATTCTATAATTATAGTGTTAACATCACAATGCATATATTATGTAAATGTAGAGGTTATTTGCATAATTAATGAGGACATGTTGAAATGAAGTATTTTACTTATTCATTGAATCTTCAGACACCTGGGTGGCCTAGTTCAATTTTGACAAATTGATTTTCAATAGGGCCCAGTACAAAAATACAATAAAATCAGACATACATATACAAACAAAGACCGATATAAACAAATCCGAATCGTTATCCATAACTCGAGTCGATTAAACAGTCCAAGTCGGATTTTTATCCTAATAAAATAATTTTATCACCCATTTGCAGATTGGTGGAGTGAGTGGATCCTCTACATCAGAAAGTATTTCCAACATGACAAAGATGCACTAGCCGCCATGGGTTTGGAAGAGCGCTATTCTGACAATGAGGTAGTGATGACACTGCTGGAAGTCCGGTTCTTCTGGCCATTTGTGTGTCGGTACTGGAAAGAGAGAGCCGGCCTCCCGAACAGCTTGGCCGGTGCTGTAACACACTGCATACTGCATGGGGTTTCAAGTGATGAGTACATGAAGACACACGGCTTGGCTACGTACGGGGAGGTCTTCCAGTCCATTCTGTACGCGTTAGAAGCACTGTACATGTCAAACACGACACAGGGCCACAAAGACAACGATCACACACATCTATCGCTGTCCGGGCTTACTCTTTTTGGCGATGATGTTGAGGCGCTGACCAGCCTCTTCCCGTACCTGAGAGGACTGTTCAGCCTTCAACTTATGGGCTGTGGACTTTCTGCAAAAGCAGCGACGTCAATGGCTGGACAGATTCACCAGCTGAATGCACTGAACTCTTTGTATCTTGGCAAGAACATGATTGGAGATGGAGGGATGGAAGCGATTGCAGAGATGTTTCCTCATCTGAAAGAACTCAGGACCTTAGATATCAGGGAAAACTCAATAACATCTGTGGGAGGAAAAGCCATGGTCGAAAAGCTAGTTGAGCTACAGGAGCTACGAAATATCAACTTGGCGGGAAATGAGCTGGCACTCAGCCTCTCATCATTGGCAAAGGCGTTTGACAACATGACGCGGCTGGAATCCGTCCGCTTGTGGCCCATCACATGTAGGGCAGACTCATTCCGCGAGGCGGCGCTACAGGTACGCGATGCTGTCCACACGCTTAAGGGCAAAGTGTTCAGCTACTTTGGCATGCAACGGCATTTGCTATATGATGGGGCTAAACATGCTGCAGGTTCATCGAGACTGGACACAGCCTGGCAAAGATCTCGGGTAGAACAAAAGGTGACGTCAGGGGTTTACATAAAAACAAACGGGTGAAAATGGCTTTAAAAATTAAGCTATTGGAAGAACAGTCAATTATTGGATCATAGACTAGTCAAGATGGAGCAAGTTTATGAACTGTCATTTCCAACACAAGACATTGGACACAAATGTTCTACTGTACAACGCACAGGCAAACAGACCAGTCTCTGGTACTGAACCATCCGCACACAGGCAAATGTGCCTGTCCTTGGTACTGAACACCATCCACACACATGCAAACGAACCTGTCCTTGGTGCTGAACACCATCCACACACAGGCAAACGAACCTGTCCTTGGTGCTGAACACCATCCACACACAGGCAAACGAACCTGTCCTTGGTGCTGAACACCATCCACACACAGGCAAACGAACCTGTCCTTGGTGCTGAACACCATCCACACACATGCAAACGAACCTGTCCTTGGTACTGAACACCATCCACACACATGCAAACGAACCTGTCCTTGGTGCTGAACACCATCCACACACAGGCAATCGAACCTGTCCTTGGTGCTGAACACAACATCCACACACAGGCAAACATATCTGTCCTTGGTGCTGAACACCATCCACACACAGGCAAACGAACCTGTCCTTGGTGCTGAACACCATCCACACACAGGCAAACGAACCTGTCCTTGGTACTGAACACCAACCGCACACAGGCAAACGAACACACCTGTCCTTGGTGCTGAACACCATCCACACACAGGCAAACGAACCTGTCCTTGGTACTGAACACCAACCGCACACAGGCAAACGAACGGTTCGGGGTGTGCAATTGCTTCAAAACAGTGATGGTTGTATCCGTGCTTTTATATATCCGACTCAACCAACTGATGTACACTGTAGTATATAGTCCATATCTCATACCATTTATACTATATTAGGCCATGTTTTTCGTTTGATTTTGGCATTCTACGACATTGGTATCGTTTTCCAATGTTTGTGTTCAACCTACGGTATATATTGGCTCATTTTGCAACTGTTTTGTACGGCTTACAGTATGGTTGAAAAAAACTTATTTTGGAAACGGCCGAAAATTCATGCGCGCGCGGATGTCATCCATATAATCAAATCAACATGACCTTAGTCACTTAAAATAATCTAGTGTCTAGTCTGTAGTTATATAGATCTTCTGTATATTATCATTCCATGTTCCATATATTTTCCCTTAATGAAATACTATAGTTTCCATAAATAGAACTTATAAACATTACTGTAAGCGTTAGAGTAGATATCAGCTATATATGTCGTAACACTGAAGAGCTTGCCATTCATTGTACCTGTTGCGATTGTTATGCAATAAAGCTAGACTTTGATGAAATATGTCACAAATTAATTGTGTTACGTATTTATTACAAAGACGTTATGTTGCAGATTGATTAAAACAAATACAAAATGTACTGTATAAACTGGGCGCACTTTACACGCAGGTTTTCGCGACAGCGGGACTCCCGACAGCGGGAGCGTCGTGTAAAGAGAATTCTCTACAGCGTCGTCCCGCTGTCGGTAAATTTTCTCCCGACAACTCCGGCCGAGTTTTTCCCGACAACTGCGGGAACAAATCTAGGTCAGGGGTTATATGATCTTATATGCAAACTTCCGTATTTCGTCGAGAAGATTCGCCATATTTATTGTTTGGCGCTCTGTTGTGAAACTAGTTTGGGCTACAATATAACCAAACGGTACATACTACTTTTTCTGTCAACGGGAGGCTCCAAGGTCTCCAAGGGATACGGCTGTGACGATGAGTTTACGTCGGTCCATATAGTCTATTGTACAACGGGAAATATAAGCTTTCGCAAAATTTTTGTATAGTTAGTCAATAATTCTTATAAAATTCGTTCAATCTTTTCCCCTAGCGTAATTTACATAATACTAGATGTACATGTATTAATATGGCCACTTGCTAACCTGAGAAGGCCTAATCAAGTACAAGTACAAGCCTACTGAGTCTTCAGCTTGCCGCCACCTCTAGTGCAACACTTCCTACAGACGAGCGAACAGCCGAACCACACGGTCCCCAGGACAGCTGCACAGACGGACAGCAGGAACGCAGCCACGTCCAGCAGGTAGTACTGGTACCACGGCAGCTCCACGGCGCGTGCGCGAAGATGGGGCAGGCCGCCATGTTGGATGACGTGTTCTATCCACCAGACGGCCCGCTCCATAGGTGACTGGGGCTGGTCACGGTGCAGACGGGACAGGCGGGCCGCCGTCTCACGGCAGCTGAGAAGGATAGAAAAAGTAGCGAATATCTCTCTATTCATATAAATGAAACATTAAGCAAAGTCTGACAGTAGACTCTCTTCTCTATGATATAGTAAAGGGTTAATGTCCCGCCCCGAGGTGTATATGTTAAAATAATCCCTGGTCAGGTGTGATAACCACTGAATAAACTATACTTTATGAGGTGGTTATCACACCTGACCAGGGATTATCTCAACATATACACCGAGGATAAGGTGGGGCGTTATTACCATATAGCCTATCCAATCTTTTGTTACTTTTATTTTTTCCATCCATGTGTACCTGTGTTATGGTGTCATAACCAATAGCCAATGGGGACGTCTGATTGGTCAACGCTATCTGGCTATATGATAGTACAATTATACAGTCATCAAATTTGAACTCTAACTCTTCTGAACAATATTGAAGACAAGTAATGAAGTACAAAACAATGTATGTATACCAAAATCCTGTATACCAAATCGCAGCCTTGGTGCCAGGCTGTTTCCTAAGCCTACACGGCCAGTTTCTCGGCTCCAGGGCCAACATGCCCCCCATGCCCCCAAGGAAATTACATACCACATCCCCCTTTAGTTAAAAGGCCTGCTGATAGACACGCTGGCTAAATAACCCTGGGCCTGTATCTAGTGTGCTATGGGTCTGTCATCCAGGCTAACCCAATCAATATCAACAGTACCTGTTGTTGGTGAGAACATGTAGAATGGCCTGGTACAACTGGTCTGCGGTGACCGTGCTGAAGTCCAGCGTCACCCCCAGCCCTCTGGCCACCACCCGGGCGGCGTTGGTCGGCTGGTCCCAGAACAGCGGCAGGCAGACCATGGGCACGCCGTGGTGCAGGGCCTCGTACAGCCCGTTCGACCCGGCGTGAGTGATGAAGGCTCGGGTCTTTTGGTGGGCTACAGGACATGTAGATAGACAATAGGTAGGAAAATCAGACTGCAAATTGTCACAGACACAGTCCCGTACCCCATGCTTGGCGTTATTATCTCCTTTCACGGAAGGGTACTGTTTTCAGCTGTATCTCACAATGGACGGATTTCTTTCATTTTTGGTATATAATTGGTTATTGGAGTCGAGATGAAGCGAATTGTTTTTATTCGTTGTATCTGTGCTTTGAGATGTTGAAATAAAATGAATTGACACCTCCGGACAGCATGCAGTGAGATCGTCTAGTGTTAGGAGGTTTGGAATTCCAGATTTCTGGTTTTATCTTTTTAATGATCCCAAAATATTCTATATTACTACTGTATTTTATATAGCATTTCCTTTGTCTTCCATTTTTCTACTTCCCTACATATGCCGGCTGTATTAGTATTACAATGAGAATCTTAGTACCCAGTAGGTCGTTCTGAGGCAGCCAGCCCAGCAGCTTGGTGTTGTCGCCCAGCCCGGCCGGCTTCTCTCCCACGTAACGCCACAACACCTTCTGCCGGAGTCGGGCGAATGCTGCCGCGAAGATTTCTCTCTTATCTTCCGACATTGTTTCGACCATAGAGCCAAAACTGACGACAATCACTCCGTCCTTTCCAGAGCTCTGGACAAACTTTTCCATGTCCTGGAAAAAGATACTGTAGATTCATTCTTTGTTCGCGGGGGACAAATGTACCGTTGGGAAGGAAAGGAGATTCAGCGGTGTTTTAAGTTCGCGGTTGAAACAATACATGGTAGTACATTTACAGTGCCTTAAGTCTCGGTTACAACATGTCTCTTATCACCTTCGCCAAGAAGGTTAAATTAATTTCAGTAGCGTTTGTATGTGTGTGTGTGTGTATGTATGCACTATGTATGTATACGTATGTATGTGGTTTAGCAGGATACCTCAAGAAGCTTTAGATGGATTGTTATGAAACTTGGTAGGTGGGTAGGTCTGTATGAGACCTAGGAATGCAGATTTTGGGCCCTCTGGCGGCTTTCCTGCAGGTACTGCAGCAGAACTTGCGATTTTGATATCCCGTGATCTAGACATACTAGGGTCACGAATTTTGGATGGTAGATAGGTCTTGGGATAGAGAAATTTGACACGAGTTCTGGGCCCGCAACCAGCTAGTTCTGAACTGCTGGGCAGTTTGTTTAAACATCTTCGAGGGAGGATAACTCAAGAACCGGCTGACGGATTGTCGTGTTTTTCAGTACGTCGGTACCTTGAGTGTTGCAGTGTTGCTTGACATGATTTGACGATAATTATGCAAATAAGGAGCTAATTTGCATAATTAATGAGGAATGTCTATAAATCTGCTGTATTCCATAATAGGCCTATTGCACATTTATGATATATGTAATTGGAAATGAGAGGTACCTCAGAATATACTAGTATAGATTATGTAAATGAAGACCTACTTTGCATAATTAATGGAAAATTCCTGTAATTTCATAGTGGTAACTGCCAGGCAGTTCATACTTGTCCTACATATTTGGAACCTAAGTGAAAGTGACAGCAGTAAACATAATTCATTCAAATCATAACCTTAGTTGCATAATTTATGAGGAAGTGCTAGAATAGCCTTCTCTGTTACGTCACTGAGTGGAATATAATTATTATGATCAACTGATCCTTTTGGAAATGAAATGAGGATCATATTTTTATGATTAATGAGAAAAATGTACAAATGTTCGTCAGTCGGAATGGTTAACATCATTTGGCGAAGGTACGAGGTCATGAACTCTGGAACTCTGGAACTCTTGTTGTAGGTATTGCAAAGGTCACGGACAAACCAATATTGCAGCAGCATGCTGCTAATGATGTACTAGTATGTCATCCATTATTGTCTTGTCTAGTTTTAAATCAGCAGTACGGCGCGGTTCTTGTTGTGGAAACAATAGAGAAGAAGGATTAAGACTCTCCAGATATGTATCTAAATGAGTGCAGCAAGTTCATGTTCAAGTCATCTGGGTTTACCAGTAAACAAACGTCCGTGCCAGGTATGCATTCCACTGTCACCATCACAGCCGGTATAAACAACCGTGCAGCGCCCTTGCCAAGTGCAAGTTCACGTTGTCCTGGTAACACCGTGTTTCTCTGTAAACCCGACGGTCCGTAAAAAAACAGCCAGTTTTTATGCTGATTCATGGCGGGAATGTGCATGTGTGGTAACGCCAAGGATGCAAGGATGTACCTTTTGTAAAATCAAATCAGAACTTGAAGACAACATCACAAAGAACAATTATGTCATATCCAAGCCACCATTATGAAGCACGGGCTTAGATAGGTTGTGGTTGGTTTTATGTGTTGTCCAGGCGTGTCCTCGCTTTGGTTGTGGCATTTTAGCCACAAAATAGTGCGGTCAATACTGCGGAGCCAATGTGACTGGCAGAATAGGTAGTCTAGGCAAGTTTAGACTGTAGACGTAGTCACAACCTCTTAAGCATGGTAGTACATTTACAGTGCCTACTTGGTTACAATATGCCTCTTATTGTAGGTACATTGTATTGCAAAGGTCATAGACAAACTAGTACACAATACTTTGTGTGGTAGTATACCGCTATCGATGCATGTCTTCCACTATTGTCTTGTCTAATATAATTTCAAATGCAAAAGCACGGCGCGGTTCTTGGGTATATAAAGACATATCATCAATTGTGAATTTTCTTTACTCTCAGTCGACGTTAACAGATCTTTCTCGACGACATTTCCTCATAATCCGTAGCCTGGTATCTAGTCTTACGTGATTGGGGGTTTTGGAGTGTTCAGACAGGCTGTGTCATCGGGGGCTCTAATAGCTTCCCCCGCCCAGTACATCAAGCCGTCCCGGTAGTAGTGTTACGCTAATAAGAGACAGTATGCTTGGGGATTTGGTTGGGAGGGCTAATCAATCTCTCGTGAAATACACACCGAGAAACCTATGTGAGGCGGGCGGGACAGAGCTCTTGCGGCTCCGACCACGATCAGACTGGATACCAGGCTACATAATCCGCGACGTGCAGGTAGCTACATGTAGTATAAAACTCACCTCAGTAAGCGGGGCGGCCACACGGGCATTCAGGCCCCCAACCTGAACCATGTTGGGCATCCTGGGACGAGGATAGTGCAGCAGATTGTCGGTTTGAAGAAGCCACAGTTCCGTACGTGACGTCACGCTCTGAAGAGTTTCTTCTTCGCCGACGTACGTACGGACCAGTTCGTCATACGCGCTACTGATGGCCCGGCGTAACATTCCGGACTTAAGACTATACACTACCACGTTCTCAAGTCGCTGTAGGAAGGTCATCTCATCGGTGAAGTCGCTACCAATCAACGGCACGTACGACAGCGGCAGCGGTACTCCTGTAGCTTTTTCGTCCAGGTGGGTAGGATGCCCGTACGTAAGGACGACGTGGGGAATCAGGCTGTCTAGATGAGCTGAGACGATGGCGCCGCAATGAAACATGGCGACAGAAATAACAACACTGTACTGACATGTCCTCAGCCGGCTCTGCAAGTTACTGTCATTCAGTAGCAGGGCGCAGTAATTTCTAAACTCTCCGAGTGTAGTGTCAAATAATCCTCTTTGTTCAAAGAAAGACAACTTCCTTCCGCTAGAATAATGATTGTCTTGTAATGTCGTGTACCTTGCATCGACTCCTTGGTCTTGGAATGTCTCAAACTGAAAGTCAGGCCACTCTGCTCGTCGTTTTGCTACACTGTTCTCTGCAACAACCACAGTGACGATATGACCTCTATCCACCAAAGCACGACCAATGTCGGCCAGAGCCATCCAGTGGCTGGTGCCCCTTGGAGGAGCTACAAGCAGAACCTTCTCTGAGCAACTCCTGTGTGTTATAAAGATAACTAGCAGAAGAACGCCGGAGGAACAACGAAGCTTCGGTCCCATTCCCATGTCGCTGTCCTTTAGTCGGAGGGCCAACCGTCAAAGTTCAGTTCCACCTCGGGGGTTTTCTAAAACACGACAGACTGCTCTGGGACCGAGAACAGCATACTAATTGGCGGATGAACGAGAGCAGATATTGGCCTCTTAACACAGTTTTCGCCCTGTGGGGATTTCTATAGTTAAGCACCCCACGCGATACAAATTATACAGTAGTAGGGTGCAAGAGAGAGACACGACCAACTAATACGTTGAAATATACGGTACAATCTACAAAATAACTGAAAAAAAGTTCTAACATCGTGACGACTTCTTTTATATGGCCACCTGCGGAGGTCAACGGAACTGCAGCCGGCTCACCCTGGAACCCAGCTTTAGGCTCAGGATACACATCTCAGGCGCCCAGGTGCGTCTGACCGGCGGCAGTTGAGTTTTATGTTTATGTAAATGACTATGGAAATAAGGTCGTAATTAGCATGATCTAGTTTAATTTATGGTTTTCTGAATTCAAATGACAATATATTTCGTGTAAAATTCCTCTCCTTTGTCATACTTCAATGCAAAATGTCCTCATTAATTATGCAAATGCCATCTACATTAACATAATATATGCATAGTGGTGTTAACCTTTAAGTAACTTACACATGTCACAATGTATAAAATTCTCATCATTGACCAATAAGGAGTCACAATTTTCACATTAATTATGCAAATTAGGTCATCATTTGCATAATTGGTATCTGTTGATGTTCCGCCTGCCACAGATTAAATAGATTACATCTATAAAAGTACTATCATATAAAACACTGTAATTATAGCATTTCCTCCTTAATTATGCAAATTAAGTCCTCATTTGCATAATTTGTATTTAATTATGTACAACTCTCTCTCAGCTACCTACACACCAAAAATGATAAATATACGTTGTTCCCATCTGGACTTATTGGCTTTTAAAAATTTCGCCAGAAAGTCCCCTGCAGTTCCAAAACAAGTTGTTCGGGGGACCAAACCCGCACCACTTATTCCTGACAGGAAAAGCTATCTGTCACCAAAAAGTCAAGATGTTCAGGACAAAAGACACAAAAACCGGAAGTTCTGCTGCAGTACCAAGGTCATCCACCAGGAGGCCCATATTTAAGTCTTCCTAAGACTTACCATCATACCAAATATAATCACAATCCATAAAGGCGTTATTAAGTTATGCTGACTACAAATGTGCGGAAACACAAACACACACACACAGACACGCCAAAATACACAATACCTCCATTTTTCATGGAGGTAATAAGGTCAATGTCCTGAACCAGACGGCTGTCAACATGGTAACTAGTGTTAGGTTACATCATGTTGCAATTTTTCTATATCAAAGTACCCACAGAAGGTACAGAAGATTTGATACTAGCACGTCGGCAGAACGTACTGCACCTGCGCGAAACCCGTAATGTATTGTACATAGCATTTCGACAGAACGTCTCATATAAGGTTAGCATTTCGACAGTAGTTTCCAAATGTTGTGTCGGAAAAAATATCCTTTGCAACAGGCATAATTCTGATGCAATGTTGACCAAAAATCCAACGAAAAACGCGGGGTTCTGCGTAGGTACGTTCTGCCGACGTGCTTTTGATACTAGCATTTATTTTCTTGACAAGCAACCATCCTTTCAACTACCAGGCTCCAGTGTTTTGGTCTTCGGCACTTCACACTTCAATCAACTCACTGACAGGTGAAATTGAGGTCCTAACCTTGTTTAGGAACATCCTGTTGAATGGGAATTAAAGCTTTTCATGTTGTTTTTGTGAATTCTTGTATCAGTGTTTTTTTAAAATTCCATTTGATGTTGAAAGCTTTTATGTTATAATGTCTAAGGTTTTTCTCACCTCTGAGGTCACGGGACGAGAGTGAGTGAGTGAGTGAGTGAGTGAGTGAGAGAGTGAGTGAGTGAGTGAGTGAGTGAGTGAGTGAGTGAGTGAGAGTGAGTGAGTGAGGTTTTTCTCCCCAGATCACATTGAAAAACACACATTGAAAAACGCCAGTGGTCTATATGTTATTATTACCTTCGCCAAGAATTGGAGAAGGTTATGTTTTCCTGGCCGTGTGTCTGTGTGTGTGTCTGTCTAGGTGTCTGTGTGTCTGTCAACAGCATAACTCGAGAAAGCTTAGATGGATTATCTTGATATTTGGTAGGTGGGTAGGTCTTGATGAGAGCTCGAACTGATTAGATTTTGGCCCCCCTGGCGGCTTGTCATGGTACTGCAGCTGAACTTCCGGTTTTGATATCTCATGATCCAGACATGCTAGGGTGACTAAATTTGGATGGCAGGTAGCTCTTGTGCTGGGGGTGAAATGACGTAAGTTTGGGCCCCCTAGTTGCTTGCTCTAGAACTGCAGGGGGGTTTAAAGTACAAATGTTTAAAGGAGGATAACTCAAGAACCGATTGATGGATCATCATGATTTTTGGTATGTAGGTAGCTTGAGTAATGCTTGACATAATGATATTACAATTATGCAAATATGGATGTAATTTGCATAATTAATGAGGAAATTCTATTAATCAGCTGCATTCCATGATAGGAAGTTCAAGCTTGCGACATATGTTATTAACAACGAGAGAAACACAGGCAGATATCGATTATGCAAATGAAGACTTAATTTGCATAATTAAGGAGAAAATTTTATAATTGCATAGTGGTAACTGCCTGGAATTTTATACTTGGGGTGTTTGAAGTTTAGTGAAGGTGAACATAATTTAACATATCTTATTCAAATAAGGACCTCATTTGCATAATATATGAGGAAATGCTATAATGGCATTCTTTGTTAAAATAAGACTGTTAGTGGAGATTATGATCAACAGATATAATTCATGCAATTGCGGATCCTATTTGCATAATCAGGGGGATTAATACATTGTATATAAGTTCTTATTCATAAAAGCTAACATCATTTGGCGAAGGTATGAGATCGTGGAACTCTAGTTTTATATGTATCACCTGGTGAAGTAAATGAACAAACAAATAAATGATAAACAAATGTTCCTTTGCCCCTGATTTTTTAGCCACCTAGCTTCCAGAAGAGTGCAGGCAATAGTTACTGATGGTGATAGGAGCCATTATAGGTTATAGCTGCCTTGCAAGTAAATGTGTCTCATTATGTCTACATGTTTTAATATGCAGCTTTTGGAGTGTGTTTACTATTGAGGGAGTTGCATTGTTTGATGGTTTTAGTGCTGTGGATTGTTTCTACATCTCTAAAATAATGTAATTCAGCCATTTGAAAAGTTAAAGAATAAAAGAATATGGATGATTTCTTTTATTCCGGCCATATGTTATGTTAGTCATGTATAATTATTATCCCGTACAATAGCGTCTTTTCTGTGATTCTTCAAAGTTTGTATGTTGATGTACTGCACATATGTACAGGGCCACAGGAACAGTAGCTGATGCGTCAAGGCATTGCTAATAATTGTGTATTCAAAAAGAGGTCAAAGTAAGTAATCTGTGTCATTTTTCTCCTCAGAAACGACCTTGCCTTTGACCTCAGGGGTTACGTCTTCATACTTCTCAACGACCTTTTCACGGCGCTGAACGGCGTGTACTTCAAGAAGAAGCTAGACACAAAAATGGGTTTGCTGGTCATTGTTTCCTTTACCATCACCCGATTTCACTTGCTGTACGGAAAAATTGCATCTAAACACACTTCTTATCAATGCATAGTCAGTCAGTCAGTACAATGCACCTCTTTCCATTGAGAAAGCAGAGGTTTAAGGATGATCCTGGTGCCTTTTTATAAACTTAGAACAATGAAAGTTTTACTCTTTATTTGCTATCTCGCTGGGAGTAACAATAAGTTCTGCAAACATATCATTTAAAATAGCATCACTCTCCTTTGCCACAAAAAATGTATTTCTCGGCCTGCTTGTGAATTAATTTCTTTTCTTTTTCAACTGTTGATTTTGTGTGCTAAAGGAACAGGATCAGGAGGATGTGAAAGAGGTTTGTCAGTAAGCTTTAGATGGTAGTCAGGATCATGAGGTGGTTGGGTTCAATGTTCCTGTTACTCTAAATTCCGAAACAAATCTATATTACCAGGGACTTTTCCTTGATATTTTACTCCAACTATTAACTAATCTAAGAATTAATCACTAAATTGTTGGCTGCTATATTGCATACTTGTTGTTCTAAAGTGTGGGTAAAAGGTGACATGGAGACATTGCTTTCCCCCCACCCCCACCCCAATTTAGGTGGTGACAGACTGTCAATTTGTAATACTAAATTGTGTAGTGTAGTTTGGTTGTGAATTAAGTTGTAGAAAGTGGTGAGGCAAAAGTTCATTGAAGAGAAGGGGCATTTCATGGTATTTGTCACGTGGTTGTGTCCTGTTGCTAGTCTGCCGATAGTCATTCAGGGTCACTCAGGTGGTCCTACGCTGGACAGCCTCCACTGCCTGTGTGCTTTGGTGGTATACAGGTCCCAGACAATGGCACTATGTTCCAAGTGGGGCCACACCAGTGCTTTTTAGCAAGTGGTCTTCACCCTAGCAGAGTGGTTGATATGGGTGCCCCACCTCAAATCGTTGGACAGTTGTAATCAAGGATAGGTGTGGGACTTGTCTTCAGCCTGGTTACCAGACCTTATATTTTAGCTCCCAAGTCTTTATCCTCTCTGCAGACTTGGGATATAAAATAGGTTTGATAACCAGGCTAACTTGTCTTCTTAGGATTAGATTATAGTAAAATGTTATTGTGAGTGATTTGTGACTGAGGGTGTTTTTTTGTTGTTTTACCTGACTTTTACAGGAGCTGCGTAAATACGGACTCCTTTTCTACAGTGCCTTCTTCATGCTGTTCCCAACAATGGCCATCTGTGTCAGCACTGGAGACTTCGAAATGGTGAGATAACACTTATATCATGTAGACCTTAAAGGCTTAGAGGTTTGAGATTCAACTACAGCTACATGTATTGTTGTATTGATCAATTAAAGTACATGTAATGCAGGATTGCACAAAACATCGCAGCAGAACCTCTAATTCCTATTTGTTTAACCTGCAGGATACGACAAGACGTCCTGCCAAAGTGCTAATGCACAATTGCAATACAACACAGGTTTTGCGAAAGTGCAGTAAGTTCTGCTGATGTGCCTAATCATCCTGTCATTAAATATAGTTCTTGTGCTCTCCTGTGGTCTCCTCTAGGCAGAAAAGTCCATATCCCCTTAGAAATGTCTGTTCTTTGTTACTTTTTGAATCAAATGATTTAGAAGCAGTCTATCATCCAATGCTTGAAGTTCAAACCCTGATACCATGCCATTTTTAGAACTACTTGACTCACATTCAATCAGATTCTTGCCTATATCTAATTCTAACATTCAAATATCAATTGTTTCTCTATTTAATTGGTGCCAAACTATTCAGCAAAGGATGCAATTGGTGGATCAAACCAGAGCTAGGATGGCTCGCAGGGTTCTTTCTTTTCAGCTCTCAGTGTTTTAACTTGTTTTTTTTTAATTGCACACAACATTTCAAACTCATACCTACCTTACTGTGCTTGCTAGTCTTACATAGCCCCAGCTGTCCATCAAAAGACTTGCACTTAGGATAAGTGGTGCGATTAGGAATTATATGACTAGTCACTATTAGCAAGAAGTTCTTTTAAGAGCCTAAAAGGTTGATTTTCTCTCAAACAAACTGCATACAAGGAGACTGAGTGGTGATATGACAATTAAGACACTCCACTGGGTAGAAAATGCCTCCCAATAAGTGTTTCGGCCTTGCTACTAGGCTGTTAGAAGCTACAGGCAAAACCAGAAATAGCACAAATCACAAAGGTAAGCACATGTGGAGTGTCAACCTTGTGCTTGTGTGCGTAAATGGAATGAAAATCACTATGGTGATGTCAAGTGGGTGCGTGCTAACTACTCGTACATAAAATTACATATCTGCCAGTCAAAGAAGGTGTTTTTTGAAGATTGAACAACTAGCTCGGGAAAGAAATTGAAAGTGTTGAATGGGGCTACCCAGCAGTTTAGAAATCCAATAAATGCATAAAATGGTTTACTTGTCATAACCACCACCTAACATTTTATTAAGAACTGAAAATCTTCCATTTCAAACATTTTTTTAAATAAAACATGTGAAAATTATCAAATGGAATCCTGACATATTTGACAGAAAACGTGGGTTCACATTTAAGATCAAGGGTATTATATTAAATTTTGCCTTGCTGGCAGAGTGTCTTCTTTCACCTAATTCTAACAAACATAAGAGAGCAAGTCAGACTCACCTGCATTTAACCCTGTCTTTACTTAATATTCCTACTCATCTCCCTCATATAAAGGAGGTTAAGATCCCTTTTCTAACCTCCTTGCTTATACATTGTGCATCTTTTGTTTGTTTTTGCTGCAGTGCTTTATCTCATTACTTATTCCTACATGTACATCACCATAACCGAAGCCCAGAAAGCGGCTCGAGGAGGATAGTTCATTCCTTGCTGCACCGTAGAGGAGGTGATTTGTAACTCAATAACTAATTTATTTAAAAAAAGTTTTAATCTAAGACTTCTATGAAGTAATAAAGCATATTAAGAAATAATATTCAATGAAACAATAAGCGTTTCTCTGGGAGTTTTAAGAAAAGATTGTACAAATCTTTTGGATTCTAAATTTTAGATTTCTCAATCACTAACTAGTCTAGTAAAGAATAAAAATATTGGAATATAAAGAAATTGAAATATAATAGTTACTAATCAAACGTGTACAAGAATTACAAATTAAAGCTGAATTTTAGCTGACACTAATTACACTGGTGGTGGTCTGTTTATTTGCAGTTTGCACTTAAAAGACAGCAATATGTGAAAACCTATTGCGAATAATGTGCGGGGCAACTCAAGAAGCCTAGTGGCTTATCGAGTTAAATATTGTTGGAGTTTTTCTAGCTACTGACTGGCTAATGTCCTGAAGCTTGGAGCATAATCAGCATACTTACTAGTACTTACCTAGTCCTGCTGCCTGTCCTTGGGCATAAGCCACGGACTAGGTCCCTCCATCTGGTGCAGTCCCGGGCTCTCTCTACCAGCTGCTCCTATGTGTGTCCAGATGCCCTCACATCGGCCTCGAGGTCTCTCACTCTAATCAGCATAACTTCCAGAAACGTCGTCAGGGCTGGTCCAATGGCCACCGACCACTAAAATTTAGGCTGGGACAACTAAAAGACACTTTGGGACATTTTTGGGACAATAGAAAAGTAATCAACATCAGAATGTCAGCCCTTCTTTTGTTTATCAGGCACACGTCCTGGCTTTTGGATCTGGAAAAGTCCCCCTGAATTTCCTGTCCTGCAATTATAGTGCGCCTAAAAGTTAACATAAGCAAACTAAAGTTGACTTCAAGTTGAAGTCATACAATGCTTCCCCCAAAAAACAGGTTGGGACAGTTCAGCCTCACTTCATTACAATTGAAATTTAATTTTGGGACGGTGCTGGGACAATAAGAAGAAAAGTCAATTTCGGGACCTGGTCGTGTTTACAAAAACAGTGATACGTAGAGGCAGCCGCGATGGTTGCCTGTTTTTGAGGACCGTCCCTTTCAGACTCAGCTGACGAGATTGACTTGTCACAGTCATTATCATACACACGTAGTCACATTATATCAACACAAGCACTCATTTCAGGCTACCACAACCCAAGCTAATGACATGTTTCACACATTTAAGGATGTTCTTTGAACGCAATGTTGTGTGTAGATATGTGACGAAGCATACTGTACATGGATGTATGTTATTGTTATTGTAAGATTTGTCGACAAGTGTCTGAAGTGTCTTTACTTTCTAAATAAAGTGTCAATGTGGGTGTCAAAAGCAAGCAATCTTCTCCCACTATTCATTTTGCCACAGTCTACAGTCTACATGTACCTTGCTTATAGAATAGGAAAGAGGCCCTCAATTTGTCAGGACCCTCCTCAACTCCCTAACTCTCCCCTACTGATCTAAAGTAGCTCCTCAGCTACATTTGTACCCTCCTCTGGGATTGAATGGCCTCCATTGAACCTTTCAGCTTGGTGACGTTGCAGCAAGGATGATCCAATTAAATATATTAATCCTTCCATCATCTCATTTTCATAGCTGAATTAGATTTCCTGATCCTGGTTGGCTTGGACATGTATATAGCTAGACCAGGTAATTGCCACTCAGTTTGTGGTTAAGAGTCAATTTCCTCTGACGTACGAACGTTGATGAAGTTATTGACGGCCGCTATGTTTTTCTCCCATCTGCAGTGTGTTCTGTAGCCTGTGCTATACTTACATCAGCCTCACAGACCCCTACACCAGGAGGCCCAGCAGTTACACAGCTACAGGACACAGTTTTGACCACCCCAATCTCAGAGTACAGATCTTATAACATGTAGTGTTAGAACTGTTTCTTAGTACAGTTAGTAATTAATAAGTTTTAGGTGCAGGTGTACGTATACGGTTTAGGTACAGGCAAAGACCTGTGCATGTGCAAACATGAACATAAACATTTTTTTTACATACAATCTCCATGCAGATCCTAAAGTGCCAAGGTAGTAACCATTGGCCTTGGAGACTGTTGGTCAATGATGGCCAATTGGTAAACACACCGTTTTTCAAATGGTGGATATACATTGTACATAAATGACTATGTAACCCGGATAGATGTTAATGGAGGTTACAGGTACAGTGTACTCATATCTACTGAGATTTTCAGTTCTCATGTAGGGTTTTAGTCTCCATTCCAATCTTTAGCCAACTGAATTCCTTTCAGTCTTCACTGTTTTATTATTTGTTGAATAACCTTTGTTAACATTTACCTGCCAGTTTCATATATATGCCACTCTAGTGGAGCACCCACTGGTATACACAGTTGAAATGTGCAGGAGTGCATTATACCGAGAGATGCACATGTAGCATTGAACATCTCTTTAGATGCATTTTCTTCAGGGTGGCAGATATATACATGTTTGACCTGGTAGAATGGTGTTAGTAGATGTTACGTCTTATTTTGATTATAGTGTTCAGGAACATCAGTGTTTAGCCAGCAATGATGATGGTTACTTGAATACTCTTCCTGGTAGTTAGGATAAGATAACGTTTAATGCAGACTCGGTATCAAGTGTGATTCCAGACTTCTCTCAGGTACATGGTCTTTTGTTAGGAATCCTTGACAAAACCACTCAGCTTTCGGGTGTTATCAGGCCATACTAATTTAATTTCTTGGCTCTCAGATTAGCAGCTTCATTTATTTAATCTAATTCAAAGAAATATATATATATATCAGAAATGTACAATTCGGTTCATATTTTGGCACCAAACAGTTGAAGAAAGCCATGTCTTCTCAGTTGGCCACAGCAAGTAGATTTTATGGATAACATCAGTACAAATTTTAGCAGGTTTATACAATTTTTTTTTCAATTTGACAAAGATGTCTGGAGATCATATTGCTTGAAAAATTGATACAACAGTATTTGAAGCTGAAGGGAGAGAAAAATAACAAGTAAGACGTAACTTTTCCCAAATATGTTTCTGTTGGAAAAGTAACCTTTGTTGCAGAGAAAGTGCAGTGTAGGTGAGGGCGAGCAACTTTCTGACATGGACATATATCAACATGAACTGTGATCTTCATCTGCATTTCTTGAGATTCTTGTAAAACACGTAGCCTCTACCAGGCCTTCTTAAGGGGTTGTGGATAGTAGAATGCAGCATAGAATTAGCCAATTGGCCTCTAGAGTAAGCTGCAGCTCAGTAAGGTAACATTCAATCCAAGTAAAACTCTATGGATTCCAAACTCCCCTGGCAAATACTGTCTCCCTATAGCCAGCACAGTCTGGTAGACTAGCAAACACCGGTTCCCAATAGCGGTTGTCATGAAAATGTTGTCACCTACATGGTACGCACCCGCAGGTTGCCTTTCAAATCCAAACACGCGTTTCTTCTCAAGATGAAAACGTGCCTCGCCCCCCCCCCCCCGGGCACAGTTAATTAAATGTCGCAGTTTCTGAAAGAATCTCTACCAGACATGATTCACACGTGTAACCACAATGCTTAACCCCCGTAGGTACATGGATGTCATTTCTGCCGAATAACAAGGTTGACGCGGATCTTCAGACTCCACGAGTCCTGACAAGTTTTCATTTGTACGACTTGTCAATTTTCTTTTCCTGCAAAAATTAAAAAAAAAAAAGAAATCTTACGATGTATGGCATTTATTTTACTTGTCGGTGTAAATGCCACTCTTAGATCTTTACATGTAATTTGTTCCTTCGAACTTTTTGTAAATTTGCCAATCTTGTCCAGTATATTCTACATGTATTCTTCTCTATTGGCGTTTTCCTAGGTGGATTGTGCACTGAGTGCGTTTTTTTAGTTGGAAGATACAAACATGTATGATGGGAAAGCAACGTTGAAAGAGACCATAGCAGACAAGGAATGTCTGTGATCATGTGTACGTTTTATAAAGCCTGAAGTTTGGTCATGACACTTTGATGGTAACGACAGTTGTGTTTTTTAGTGTGGACTTTTGATTGAAATTTTGTTTTATTTTTTCTTTTAAGGAAAATTATTTAATATTCGGTTAAAACCTTGATTGGACTATTTATTTATTTTTTGTGTGTGTTATATTTCAAAGGACAGTTATAGTTTTTAATGGAAAATAGTAGTTATGGGACCAAGTATTTACATTTTGAAATATTTATTTTACAACATTCATGTCACATATAACAGTCTGTGCTGTATACAGATATTTTGTTACTCACATAGTTGATGGTAGGGCCTGGAAAAAATGTTGCGTTTCCGGTTTCCTGAGCGACCCCATCAGAGCCCCGCCTGCCCTAGCTTTGTTTAGGGTTGACTGCTGGCATTTTTCGATCTGACTTCTGAATTTCAAACGCTCTGAAACGCGAATGCACACATTTTCAGAAGCAAATTTTCATGGAGTAAACGTGTCCTTGATACGCCCTACCGATCGCCCCTTTTTCAGGACTGAAGTCGGAAAAACAGCATTTGTTTCCCAGGCCTAAGATAGATAGTTTTCTCCATGTACGGATATGGCTGTCAATGCTGTGCAATCCGAACTACGTTGGTTAAATCGGCACTGTTTATCAAAAAATACATTCTCTTAATTCTTTTTGTATTATTTGTTGTTGAGCTGTTCACTTTTATACAGTAAGCACGTTTAGCCGACAATTTTCTTTACCAATTACTTAAGCAGCTTAATACAAGTACTCAGTACGTGCACAACCCACATACAGATATGTTCTAGCTACTAGCGCTAAGAGTACTTCCATACAGTAAACTATTAAGATACAAGTGGTGACCAATTGGGTTTCCACATACGCAGCACATATACAGGCACATTCTAGCACCGACAATGCTTCAATACAGTCAATACAGGCTTTCCAAATGACACCACTTGCGCCTTGTTAAATTGCAGTGTATGTGAGTTTATCACAATGTGAAAGAGAGCTAGGGCAAAACCAATGCACCTACGCACCTTTCCATGTTACTCGCCCACACAAAAATATCAGTACAGTGCATTACAAAATACGTAAAAATATACAAAGCAGGTCATAATCTAGATATTATAATATTCAATTAAAGAATATAATATCAGTATATATATATATATATATATATGTCTGCTAAATACACCAACAGTGCGACAGTGCTCCACTTTTCCGCCCACATAGTCGCTAGGTGTCCAAATTCTAATCATAATGACACGAATGGAAAACAGCTACATGTAGTCTTCTGGCCTTGCAGCATCAATACTACCACCACACATCATATTGTGGGACCAAGAATATAATCTCGAGAACCCAGTACAATAATCTCCGAGATTTTGGTGCCTATAAGACCAACAGGATAAAATTGGCAAGGCAAGATATACACTTATACGTCACCCGAAGTCTGGCGGGCGAAAAAAGATACCAGTAGAACCAAAAATAGAGCCCGATAAAGACAGTTAGACACATAAAAGCACGTCAAAAATAGGCGCAAGCCTAAACCTAAGTAAGAGTACAGTACAATGTCTATATACATGTACATATGTACATTTGATAGCATGTCTCAGGGTGTTTCATAGATATGTCTATATCATGTTTAACGATGAATGTACCTAGATAAATAGATTGCTTGCTTGTTTGTTTGTTTCTTTGTTTGTTTTTTTCTGATGTTTACCCTCGTTACACAGCAGGGAAGTTGATCGGCGGATACTTTTTGGAGGCAAATACACTTGGAACTCGGGTGATTTTTTTTATTTTGCGACCTCTCCGTAATCACGAAATACGGCTGATAGTCGTCGACTGTGTGGCACCGGCTTAACATATTGTTCATCGCGAATGTCGTTGCAAATCAGAGCAGTTTTTTTTTTCAATCTTCTTTTCTCGCGACGTCAGAACGCCTCGGGCTACATGTATCTTCTCCGAGCCGCCGTACTGAACCCCGGATAGGACCCAGGGACGGAGTTCTGAAAGCGGTGGCAAAAAATATGCGACTTTACAAACTATGCCAAGCAAGTACATGTACTAATGAGAGAGATGGCCCTAGCCTCTACCAGGCTTCGTAAGCGGCTGGAAAGAATAAAAATTGGCCAAGTAGAGTTAAGAGTACAGTTTGCCGCACCCGGATCGGACTATACTCTTTTGTCAGACCAACTCATCTGGCTATCTTTCTATTTGGCCGATTTCTACTCTTTCCAGCCGCTTCTGACTTGTAGAGGCTAGGATGCCCAAACAATAACTTGATCGAGGAAGGGATTCCAATGACCAGCTAATAGCAGGAGACGGGAGGGGGCAGTGTCTGCCGACAACGACTAGCTACGGAGAACTAAAAGATCAGGATTCCAGGATTCAAACAATGGGCGAAATGTAGAGAACGGACAGTACAATTGTACGCTTAGTATGACTTGTGAGATCACTTACCACATGAACAGCGAAGTAGTGTTGCTGGTCCTCAGATGCTGGTGGGCGGCTGGTCCTCCGGCTCCACCCGTGCCCCGCAGCAGCGGAGCAGGAACCGGAGAAGGGCGACGGAGTCCATGACCACGGCCAGATGAAAGGTCCTGTGGACCACGCTGTACAGGATGGCGTTGGCGAAGGCGTGGCAGTTGGACAGCCACACCAGCGCGAAGTACACGTCGTCGTCCAGGGGCTTCACGGCGGCGTCGTAGATCTTCACCGCGTGCATCAGGACCTGGAGCCCGAACGCGACCACGACCATGGCGATCAGCGACTTGGAACCGACCCGCCTGCATCTGCAGCAGCCTGGCCGGGCAGCGGCTTCGGTCTGCAGCGGTCCGGGCCGGGCGGGGTCCATGGGGTCGTTGCCGGTTTCCGTCACGTCGCGGGTTTCTTCTGTGGAGCCCTTGTCGGCCGGGGGATCGTCCAGGGGAGCTTCCTGGATCTCGTCGTCGGGCCAGGCAGAGCACCCCGGCCGAGGA
>NW_017803680.1:251350-254123 GCF_001625305.1 Branchiostoma belcheri | reverse complement strand
CCGCGTGAGACAAAACACACAGCGAGCGAGCAGTCGCCAGAAAGCTGCATACGACTTCACTTCGTCCCACAAACCATACAAGGCAGGCGACAAAGTGTGGCTGAATGATCCTACGACACAACGGCGGAAACTCAGACCCCGATGGAAAGGCCCATTTGTCGTCGTGGAACGAATACTCTCCGATGGAGAACCAGGTGTCACGTACACGATCAAGAACACCCAGACTAACCGCAAACAAACTGTGCATTATAACAGGTTGAAACCCTGCTATACACGCCAGGCAGAACCTGTCGCCAGGACGCCGACGGCACAGCCAGATCGCGACTGTCCGGATGAGCAAACTTCTCAACCAGCAACGGCCACAACAGACACTACGCAACGTGCTACACGGCGTGGTCGACGAGTAACTAGACCATCGCGACTTGCGGACTATGTCACAGAACTCTAGATAACCTACTACAGCTGTGAACTCTCCCATCAGACTGTTGCATTGACGATCTACTAGTATTTAGATTGGGACACGGAAAACCTGCTTCGCCAGGAAGTTAACTTTGACAGAGGTTGAAGACAAACCGTCTAGAACTTACACAGATTTTCTTTTTAATCTGTGTATCTTGCCTGTCAAATACCGTTATACCTTTTATCTAGATCTGTCAAATGTAACGTTACACTATATAGAACTATTTTTTTTTAATTATGTTTATGCTCTGATATGTTTACATGATATTGGTAAACTTTAGTGAAAGTCAAACTTCAGATACATGTAAGTTACTTGTTATTGTGATGACAGCTTTAATACAAGTTAAGCTTTATTCAGTAGTTTTATTCGTACTGTTACGGATACGGACTGTTCCCCGTTGCATTTTGTTATGTTGGACTACTATTATACTTATACATTGTATATTTATATACATTGTTATATACAATTATATATACATCGTTATATCTGTAAACTTCAGGAGAAGTTTTACTTGTTGTAGGGGGGAAGAGTGTAAGGATCTAATATGCTGAACCATAGAGTTCCCCCCTATGGGAATGGTATAACCTGCCACCCCCGGTGGCGAGTAGGCAAGTCCACTAGGAACCAGTTATATCCAGTTGAGTTAGAGTTACCCACATGTTCTGAAGAATACATACAGATCTACAGTACTCCACTCGTCTCTTCTGCTCATTCCATAAACCCTGGGATTGGATCGTTACACTAGTGTAAGATCCTAAAGATACCCCCCCTACCAGTACAATAGGCCAGTCCGGTGACCCCCAGAGGTCACCTGTCAGAACTAGCTAGAACCAGTTCAGTTCCAGACATGTGTCTGACTTCTTGAATACAGACCTTGCCAGAGCCTCATCTCTCTCTGCGTCTCGTCTCATTTCAATGCCCTTGGGGTGGGGGACAGGGCCAAGGAACGGCTCGTTACACTGGTGCCAGCGGTGGGATGCCTGTCCCTCACCCCGGAATTCCAGCATGATGAGCAGGAGAAGAAGACGTCGCCATGATGCCATGTGCTGCCCTCCCCCCAACTGTGACACTGCAGCCATGACGTGACTACAGCGCAGCTGTTTCCTTTAAGTTTTTTTTTGTTGATGATTGTGACCGAGAAACACACGTACGTCGGCGGAACTCCAACGAGCCCCTTCCCGACGGGAGAAGAAACAACGAAGGACGTCGAGATTTAGCAGACCTGACTGGAAGACACTTTGTTGAGGCGGGAGGACGGATTCGTGACTCGGTCCTGGGCAGAAATGCCCCCAGCATTCCACTGGAAAAGTGCCGAAGTTACGGACACCCCTACCCCAAATCTCAATTCGGCCGTGCTTGAGCACGCAGCCGAGTCGGATATCGACATTTTCTCTTGAGATTGGGGTATTGGAGATGCCCCCCCCCCCCAAGCCTCGACTTTCGGCCCTGAGCAGCCGAGCGGGAAACCCCGACACAGCCAGGAGGCGGAGCCAGCATGGCGGAACTTGCATGGCGGAACTGTAGCCGGTTTTTGGGCGGAACCGGTGAGGTGGAGCTAGCAGGTGGAGCAGCAGGCGGAGCCAACAAGGCGGAGCTGTAGCCGGCGTGGCGGAACCGGCGAAGCGGAGTCAGTGAGACTGTTAAAACAAGGGACTGCCGGCGTGGCGTTTTGATGATGTAACGATGTGTTTTGATGATGTTTTTGACGATGTTTAAAATTATGCCGATATAATATTGTATTTTGATGATGTTTCGATGATGAATGTTATGTTTCTATGATGGCAATGCTCCGTAGTCACAGTATTGTGTACTATATTCATGTCAGAGTTCGACAAAGTGTGGTACAACTATGTCAGGTCGTGACGGCTATTTTTTTTTCTTTTTATAATTTGGTTAACACAATTCTATATAGATAAGCGATCAGTGCCATTTAGTTCAAGTTGGCATCTGTTGTTCAGTACTATTAGTACTGACAGTAGTGATCCTCATTGTACTATATATTTTTGTTCGTCAAGTTTCTTGTTGTTACAGAGTTCTAGTATATTATATATTTTTTTAAAAGTTAAACTTCAGGAGAAGTTTTGTTTTCCGTAGGGGGGAAGAGTGTAAGATCCTAAAGATACCCCCCCTAACAGTACAATAGGCCAGTCCGGTGACCCCCAGAGGTCACCTGTCAGAACTAGCTAGAACCAGTTCAGTTCCAGACATGTGTCTGACTTCTTGAATACAGACCTTGCCAGAGCCTCATCTCTCTCTGCGTCTCGTCTCATTTCAATGCCCTTGGGGTGGGGGACAGGGCCAAGGAACGGCTCG
>NW_017803680.1:242855-251330 GCF_001625305.1 Branchiostoma belcheri | reverse complement strand
GATTTTTGTTCGATGATGACCAAAAAAGCAGCAAACTGCGGACTCAATCTCGGTAAGAAGGAGGTAAGGAGCAAATCTTGTCAATTTGGATGGCATGTTAGTCTGGGCAATGTCCAAAAATGGACGAGAAACTCTGCCGGCGTTCTGCTACCAACGCCAGCCGAACGTAAAGTCGAGTCCGACATAGGGGAGGGGCCCCGCGTCATCTTCTTGCCGGAGTTTCGACATATCTCGGTTCAAACTTGACCAATTTTAATTTTGTTTCCACAAAGGGGAAGCCTATAAAATGGAGATCCCACCACAGTAGTCACGTTTTATTCCATGTGGTGGTTTTCCATCGGCGTGGCGCTTTACATGATGTAAACAAAGCCGGCCGTACGTAAGCACTCATACTAGTAGTAGTAGGGATGGGGAGGCCTCGCCATCTCGTCTTTTGACATAAATACATGTATCTCGGCTCAAACTTGATTTGAATTTGGTTTCCACAAAAAAAGAGGAGATTCAATCACAGTAGTCACCTTTTATTCCATGCATTAGTTTTCTATCGGAGTGGGGATAAACATGATGTAAACAACTTCGTAAGGGTGGGAGGGGGGCATGTCGTCTGCTAGCCATGTTGGTAAATTATGGAACTAAACATAGCCTAGTGAATGCACTCAGGGCTCGAAATACATTTTTTGCATACCTGAACTGGTGCATGTAACATTGAAAATTACCTATTCCATACAAATTGTACCTGCACCACAGAAGTATGGATCCTACTAAAACTGTTAAGAAATCAATATGATACTGATAGTAAAAAAGTAATAATAAGTTTACCGGTAATGACATGTGAACTAGTCTATTATGTATAAAGTTTATAATTCTTATATGTACATGTATAATAACATTGCACATACTTATTTGTGTAAATACACATGTATATTGCAGAGACTGTTTACTAATCACTATATCTGACACTGATTTTGTTGTTACAGCCTACTTGACAAGCACCTCCTTGAAGTGCAGAACTGTGCGCGAAAGGTGGAAATCTGTGACCGCTGGCTAAACGTCAGGCTACTGAGGTACGTGAACTATTTCAGGCCTGTGTTGTCGCACCTGGAAGTCAACATGGACTCATGGACCTTCGTTCACCTACAAGGAAATGTAGGAGTGGTACAACTACCAGCCACTTCAAGTCTGAGGACAAACTGAGTGAATAGAGACTGTGTACATAGATTTCTTATCTCATTTGAAAGTATCGCTGATTTACAATTACGGATACATGCATGGCCACCAAACTGGACAACCCATTATCATTTCCATCAAGCATGCTTGAAAATGTATTATAATTAGATGTCAGTGCTAACCAGACTCTGTAAATGGACCCAGCAAGCCATTGCAAGCTAGATTGGAGTATTTGGAATCTTTCTTAACTGCCTTTCGTATACCCCCAAAATAGTTACTCAAACAACTGGATATGATTTTGGAAATGGCCAGATGTTTCAGGTAGCATCATTTTGTGAGTGACAATAGAGACTTGCAGGAGGAAGGCAGGTTTAGAAGCACAAACTATTGATATTACCTGGGTGTCTAACCGTCACCAACATGTCTTTTGTATTTTGGGTAATTTATGAGTGTTTATTTATTAATAACTTAAATAGGTATTGCATTGTTTGGCAAGGTATTTTCCATTGACAATTTTAATGGATCAGGTTGATCAGATGATAAATGTAGAAATTATATATGATTAGTGGAAGATAACTTTTGAAGTTCTCTTCGAGTATTATTTAGGGTTGAATGTCACAAGGTTTATAAACTTGCATGTTGGGGACAAAGCCATGGAAGAGATTTTGAATAAAATTATTTACTTAAGTTGAAATGTACTTTTGTGTCTCATTATTCTGTTAATAATACTCTTAAAAGTGAGAAAACAGGTTATTAACTGTTATATTCTAGAGTTTTGTAATGTTCTAAAGAGTTAAAATATAGAAGTGCATGTTCTATCATTATATACAATATTAATGAGAACTAGAAACATTTATATAACTTAGGTATATTGAAAAGCTAGGATAGGGAAAAATGCTAGACTGCAGCTGTAATGTTCAAATTCCACATACACAGAACATCTGCAACATCACACAACAATCTCCCTTCCCCTGTTAAAACACACCTTCTCCAAAAAAACATCTGTACGCTCTACTTTCTTATCCATTTACATCTCACAACACATCACTTATAGATCACATCTCATTATAACCGCCAGTAAATAATCCTTTTTATAGAGGCGAAAATGGCAGCTTTTTTCAGAAAGCACTTGTTTATATATTTACCTATTTACCTTAATTACCTATTTCGGCAAATCTGATTGTTGAATATTTCTTTCGTTATTTAAGTTTGTAATATTACCATTGTATTGTTTTTTATACATGTGCAAATAATAATAAACAAACAAACAAACCTGTCCACGGAGACGCAGGTGACCAGGTGGATCGAGCTGAAACGAAGTGCGGACTGCACGTACCCCCACCCTTTGCACCACGCCTCAGACCCGGCCATGTCTTGATCCAGAAACGGCCCCACGTGGGACGCGTACCCCACGCCTTTCACAAAGTCCGCCACGGCCATGGCGAAGATGTAGACGCTGGCGTTCCGCGGGAAAGTGTTCCTGGTTGTCGTGAAGAGCATGACTACGATATTACCGAACATGGCCAGGATGCACTCGATCGACATAAAGGAAGCTTTCAACCTCACCGCCCAGAGTCTGTCATCAGGGGTTCCCCATGTGATGTCGCTGCTGTTCCCTTCCATAGTTTGTTCCTGCCTTGTGTGTCGTTGAATGGCAAGAGTGTCTGGACTAGCGGACACGAAATTGGGGGGTTGCGGGTTCGAATCCTGGCACTCTTGGCTAGACGCTGTGTCCTCGGCAAAGGCACTCCGAGCACCTGACTTCGGTTCGGCGGAGGTAAAAGGCGGTGGAAGGAAAGGGATGGGCTCTACCTTCCACTACCGTTCCCTGGACACAGTAGATTAACAACCCACTACACCTACAGTCTTAAAAACTACCTGTACCCTTTCCTAGAATCGGAGCTAAGAGCGCACCACGCGTGAAGCACCACCGCGCCCGGGTCCAAACCAACACACGCTCACATACATGTACTCCGTCTGATAATGCATTTTAACCTGTTGCTGAGGTGTGGGCCTTTATATGGACGTCAATCGGTGGCTGATTGCCTTCCAGAACCGAACACCAAAAAAGGAGTCAGTCGTGGGTAAACTGTCGTCCAATCAGATTTCTTTTTCCTGAGCTCATTGAGTACGACGACACATATACGAGTAGCTCCGCCTACGACGGGTATAGCAGGATTATCAGTGCTTCGATCAATGACAAACACAATTGTTAAATGTTAAGGTTTCACGACTTGATGACGTCCAAACCGAGCAGGGCAAAATACTAAGGACGAGGAACTATATTACTATCATAGACACTTAATCTAGAATAACATCAGAGACATAACATGCATGAGAGAAGAGAGCTCGTTGAAGAAGCCACCAAATTCCATCCAGAATGTTCATCGTTTACAGATGAACACAACGAAAACTATCCACCTCTTAACATCACAGTACACGCAGACATGTGTTACAGAAAAGTGGGACATGTTAGATTAGAGTCAGCAGGTAGTCACTTACGAAACTGTTATTCATTGTATATATATCATGTTGATGCCTGGAGCAAGAATGTGCAATCAAGGTATCTAATAACCCCGGCACGAGCAATTTACCAAACACAAAGACCAAGACCCGCTTGTTGACGCAGGTTGCCACGAAGAAGCACATTTTTAGAAGGACAGGAATCGCGATATGAGAGGTGTGGCAAACTGTCCTTCGTTGCTATGGCTACGGAAGTTTCGTGACCGCAGCGATATAGAAAGAATTGAAGATGAGCAACATTTTGAACTCTCATCTTGATGTCTAGATTAAAATCTTTGGAAAATCTCAGAAAAAAAAAAACAGCAACAAAATTTTAGTATGAAGCTAACATAATTTGGCTGTGCTGCATGTAAAGAATGCTGAGTTTCTCCCAGCCAAATCTGGTTTAACTGTTCTTGGAACTTGTTAAGCGCTCAATCTTAGACCTTCAACTGGGTGTCAAGTATCCAGCTAGAAGGACCAGTACTGTATCCAAAGCCATGTCTATCTAGTTTTTTTTTATTCCAACATGTAATCACCAGACGTGGTGACGACACAAGTTTTTTCAACTTATATTAATGCCGCCACCAACACAGGGGACAAATACATGACAGGACAATACTCATTTACACCTGAGCTAAGTGAGGAAAGCCGTGTAAAGTGCCTTTCCCAAGGGCACAAGATCGGTGGCATGTCAGGTCTCGAACCCGGGACTCTAAGTTCCGAGTCGCGCACTCTGCCGCTACGCCACACGACCCCACACTATCTAGTTCTATGCCTGAATGTGTTCGGTTCTGAATACACGGTTCCAGATAAAGCACAGGTCTGGATAAAGCATGGTTCTGGATACAACAACCAGTTTCACGTGGAAGACGCCAGAGTGATAAATATCTACAATTTATCAATCATGATATCAGTGAATTATATCATGATATCGGCTCAAAACAAAAATCCCTGAACCCAGAACATAAGAATCATTATTTTTTGTTTCTATCCGAGCGTCTATAAATGAATTAGAGCCTTCGTGGTGAAATGATCATCTGACACATAACCACAGGCCTTAGCTTATGACATTAAGAGACGATGAAAGATCGTAGTGGTAAGATTTCCGGGCATAATTTCCTTCATCAAGCAACAAATCAGCCTATTTACGTACATCAAAGTGTGAGACTGTTCATGTGCGCAGACACAGCTTACCCCGCGGCAATACGTTATGCTGAGGTCACAATTCCCACACGGGGCCCGGCCGGGCAGCTTTTGGGAACGAAAACTACGATACAAAAGACAACAAAACACAGAAAAGTTCTTAATAACAATCATGAGCTCTGTTTCTGTATATTTTTGATATGAATAGTCAATTTTTCGTTCGTACAAACAGCCCGGCCGGGCCCCGGTTTGGAAATGTAACCTAAGCATTAGCCAGGGAAAAAAACAAGATTTGACTGCATGTTTCTCCAAGCAGACGTTCCGGTGAAGGATCGTCATATTTGCAGCGCGATTGTCTAGCTTCCCTGGCAGTGTCTGGTCCTACATCAACAGTTTCTGTTTCTGAACAAAAGTGTTTCGTGAATTAAGTTAGTATTTGTTACTGGTAAACGATCCATGGGCCGAGTCTGTAAGTATGAATGGTACACTTGAAGATGAAGTGAAACAGAAGTGTCGAAAACAGCGAAAATAGCCAATATCTAGCCGCCTCGTACGCGCCCATCTGGCCCTATTATTCTCAGGTCACGATCGACCAACTTAATAACTTATTTGTTCATCCTTGATTGGATCCTGACGGGTAAGTAACCAGGGCAAGTCTCAGAGTCAAGTTTAAGCGCATGAAAGAAGGGGACCTAAAACCCCATAAGAGCCCATCGCGTTTCCCAACTCGCGAAATGCCGAAATCTTCGCTTAGTTAAAGCGACGGTCACAACTCGCCGTACGTGCTTCTGCGTGCTGTCTACGTGCAAAAACGTGGGTAAACGTAGGGCATCCGTGCGTGGTGAGTACCGCCTCCGTACGGAATCCTACGGATTTTGAGTACGCAGACACGCCGTAGAATTTTAAGTGCATGTAACTACGTGCGGTCTGCGAATTTACTATGAGCGTGCAACGTACGGACTCCGTGAGTCTAACTTCACTATTCTCACGTGCAATTGCTGTACGGACAGCGCACGAAGCACGTGCGTGCCACGCACGGTGCTTGCGTCATCCGTGCTTACTCCTCACTTCCCAGTTGACCTGCTCAATGACCACGCAGAACAAACGTGCACCATACTAGGTGCTCCGCACGTGCAACGCACGTGTAACGCACCTGATTTCTACAGTATATAAAGACGACTTGACGGGCGACTGCCAACTCGTCTCCAAGATGCCCAGGAAGGCTCAGAAGAAGACTACCAGACAAGACCCAAAGAAACGGGCCGCGGAAGACACCAGGGCGGCTAGTGATAATGAAGTTAAAGGGGAGGTGCACGCACTTTACTAATACTAGTACAACGTGCGAGTAAGGAAACCGTGCGTACGCCGCACGTGTAGGTACGGCCTGTACGCGGCAACGTGGCAAGTCGTGCAGACTGCGTACGTACACCTTGCGCAACCGTGCGAGTGACGTACTCCCTCGGCCGGTCACCCTACGTTTTCAGAAAAAAAACGTAGCAGACGTAGCCTCCTAAAAGACGTACAGCCAAAAAGCACGCACGGCGGGTTGTGACCGTCGCTTTATTAGCGAGATACGGACCTTTCGGAACGGGGGCCCGAAAACGGGGGTGTTATAGGGGATGAATATACGCTTGTTCAATTTCAAAAATGAAACATTTGACATTTTTCGACCATCCTGTTGTCAGAGTATATTCCTTGGGATCTCTATTAATAATAAATAAATGTTTTTATTGTCCAAACAGTACCCGTACAGTCGCAGCCTTTATACGGCTGAATTGATGCAGGGTATCACATAATAATCAATACAAACCACAATAATTACAACAATCAAATAATACACAAGATACACATATTTGTTCCACAATTATTTTTTGTAGAACTGTCGCAAGGTCTGTGCGGCTGTCATTCGGCGCCACAAGGTGACCTCAATACGACTTTCCCCAACCGAAGTTAGGTACCCATTCATACCTGAGTGGAGTGAGGAAAGTCGTGTAAAGTGCCTTTCCCAAGGACACAACGTCGGGGCGCATGTTCAGACATGTACCGGGTACAACTCGGAATCGAACCCGGGCCTCCCGGTTCATAGTCGATTGCTCTAACCACTACACCACCCGACGTCTCTATTCTCTTCCCAATTATTGTCTTCCCTTAAAATTTGCTTCATTCTCGAGTTATACGTGAAAATGTAATTTTGCGACCAGCTGATCGCTTGCAGAACTGGTCAAAACCTTTGCAGAAGCGGACATTTCGCTATATGAATGAAAACCAAGCAGAGGTTAGGAGGGAGGATAGTTGCTCACATAGAGTACCTGACCTCGCCTTCGGACGCCACCGACGACGTCCAAAGGCGAATCGGACTCGCATCTGCTTCTTTCGGACGCCTCTCGAGCAGAGTTTTTCTGAATAAGGACTTAGCTACCCAGACAAAGGTCGCGGTTTACAAGGCAGTATGCTTGTCCATCCTGCTTTACGCCAGCGAGACCTGGACTCTACAGACGACACGGTCTCTTGAGCGCTTCCACATCCGGTGCCTACAAAGACTCAAATGGTGGCACAAAGACTCAAATGGAGTACTCAAGTCTTCGCATGGAAACACTATCATAGTGTTTCCATGCCATAATGGCAGAATCCATAGTTGTAGAGTTGTTAAGTTGACGAAGGTTGACGAGATCGATCGAAAATTTAAGATTAGTTCTTTTCCTATGTAGGAACAAAGATTAAACTTTACAACTAAGATCGTTTTTTTTATTTACATGATTAATATTCTATTATTATATATGTCACAATTTTGAAATGTACAATCTGGGAACATAGCAGATAAAAACAATTTCCTCTTCATTTGTGCAAATTCGATCATCATTTACATAATCGTTATCTAATAGTGTCAAACATCACTTCAGCTATATAAAAACCTCTTGTAAGGTTCTCCAAAGTCACCAAAACCTAAAGTTCCGTTGCAGTACCATATCAAGCCTCCCGGTGGCCCAAAATATAATAAAGACCTACCCACCTACCAAGTTTCAAGATAATCTACTCAGTTTTTTTTTCAAATAGAGTTATCGTGTCCCTCCATACATGAATATAATTGTGTTTTTAAACCGGACAAAAGTGGGACTTGATTGGATGTGATCTAAACAAAAACCTAATCAAATTTAACTTTTAGTTGGTATATGTCTTTTAACGACTACAGCATAAAATAATGACAAAACAGATCACGCTCGAAACACGTTTTATTCATACCAAAAAACAACAACATACAAGATATAAGTATGCATTTGGGTTTGATGGCAAACTAGTCTCACAAGCAAGACGTTAAGTAACCCTCAGCGCTAACGGTACTAAATATTTTGTAGAAACCATGATATTTCAACATTTCCACAACATATTCCATAGTCATAAAGTGGTGAGGGCCATGAAAATTTTGAGTTTGTGATTTTCGTCCTAAAAACAGAGTAAGGTAAACAGGGATTCTTTTTCTTTTTTTCTTAGATTTCGGCTTTATTGATCCAACAAACACTGTTAAAGTGAATCAAGACCATGTACCAGAGCTATCTCCTGGCTCAATATCTCTGTTTGATTGATTGATGATGGGTTGCTTGGATCCGGGAAATGAAAAAAATACTTATCCCAATTTATTCAATGAAAATATGATTCTGAAAA
>NW_017803680.1:239274-242835 GCF_001625305.1 Branchiostoma belcheri | reverse complement strand
ATACACCTTTTTCCAAATTTTGAACGTTGAACTATTATCACAAAATATTCCTCTTTCCAATTTTTGTACGTTGAACTACGATCACAAAATATACCTCTTTCCAATTTTTGTACGTTGAACTACGATCACAAAATATACCTCTTTCCAATTTTTGTACGTTGAACTACGATCACAAAATATACCTCTTTCCAATTTTTGTACGTTGAACTACTATCACAAAATACACCTTTTTCCAAATTTTGAACGTTGAACTATTATCACAAAATATTCCTCTTTCCAATCTTTGAACGTTGAACTACTATCACAAAATATTCCTCTTTCCAATTTTTGTTACGTTGAACTTTTATTCAAAATACTCCTCTTTCCAATTTTTGTACGTTGAACTACTATCACAAAATGCACCTTTTTCCAAATTTTGAACGTTGATCTATTATCACAAAATATTCCTCTTTCCAATTTTCGTACGTTGAACTACTATCACAAAATACACCTTTTTCCAATTTTTGAACGTTGAACTACTATCATAAAATATAACTCTTTCCAATTTTAGTACGTTGAATCACTGTCACGAAATACATCTCTTTCCAATCTCTGTACATTGAACTATTACATGTATCACAAAATGTACCTCTTTCCAATGGTTGTACATCGAACTACTATCACACATTATACCTATTTCCAATATCTGAATTTTGAACCACTATCACAAATCTCTTTCCAATGTCCAAACATTGAACTGCTATCACAAATACACCTATTTTTATATGTCGGTGCAAAAGCAGATTTGCCGTGTATGGCAGAATGAGAAATTGGTGGCAAGGCGGCCTTGTGATTAGAGTCGTTGATTCATAATCTAAAGTTCTGAGTTTCCTGCCGGACCTTAAATGCTGTGCCCTTTCATATTCTACTAAGGTGAACATGAGTACCTAGCTTTGGTTAGGGACGTCTCTCGGCCTCAGATGGGACAGAATTAAGGTAGAGGTTTCGTGTTAAGGGAGAGCTAGACAACACTCACTGAAACATGTGAGTAAATCAAACCTTATAATCTGGTCTTACGCATCTTGTAGGTATTGTACAAAAATAAGCATGTTAGGGGTAAATATATGATAAATAAGTGATATGATAAATAAGTGATAAAAGCAAAGTTCCCTCGCTCTTACAGGAAATAGAAGGTTGCTTTTCCAGAAAATCCATATTAGAGTCAAGAGTGCTAATGGTAAAAGTGTTTTTTCTCATTAAAAAACTTGTTAGTTTTCTAACACAATCAGCAGATGAAGTACACATCAACAACCACTGAATTTGACACCTATTAAAGAAAACTATGCATCGGTTTGCATAATGCAGCAATTGTTTTCCTTTGCATTGAGGCAATGACTTTGTCAATTAATGATTAAGTTTTAAGGATATAGTCATAGGATCTAGGACCCATCTACTCACTTCTCTGGTAATTTTGTGATGGTATTATTGACTTAGACCGACGCTGACTGTCCATCACAATTATCAGCTCAACCCATTGTAGCATGGCCATTAGAAGTTCGACCAATAAGAGAGTAGCGACATGTCCGTCAAATATGTGTATTTTGTATGTCTACGTTTAGTGCGACTATGCATGATGTACAAAATGACTAATAAACTGGTGGATGTCCCAACTACTAAGTACCTAATACCAGCACAGAAGAGAACAAGTAAATAGCCATGCATTCAAGTACCAGAGTTATCAACCAAGGATTGAGGTGTTCAAGAATTCATTCTTTCCTAGAACTATCGCAGAGTGGAACTCACTGTCACCAAGTACAGTAGGGGCATTGTCAATAGATAGCTTTAAATAATGTCTAGAGCTAGAAGTTCAAGGGTTAGGTGTAACAAGTCGATCGGTGTAATATAGCCAGCTGCCGCCGCGCCGCGTGCCTGCGAAGCTGGTGTGTTACGCCGAAAGGCGGTTATACCGGCTAGTACAGATACAGAAGCTGGTGTGTTACGCCGAAAGGCGGTTATACCGACTATACAGATACAGATACAAATAGTGGGTTCGGGTAGGACTGTGAATTCGGTCTGTAACACATGATATAACGTAATGTCTATAATATTTGTACCCTCTGTATTGCTTTGTTCTGTGGTACACTATATTAACATCTTATGTTTTCAGAGATGTCATCTTATTTTGCATTACCAAAAAATATTTTCCATCTGAATGTTGTGCGCTTCAATGTGGTTGGCAACGTAGAAGTAGTCTCAAGTTATGTACACTGTAGTAGTTAGTAGTCTCAAGTTATGTACACTGAGTTTGTCTCATATACGTACGTTATTAGTTAGTATGGATAGAAACTTTGGAGAAGTAAAACTTTATAGTATCTTATTATTTTATAATATTCTTCAATTCATTCTGTAATGTGTGTGTTTGTCAGTTTACAATCAGCCCTATGAACTTGCAATAAAGAACTTCATTAAAACGAACCTTGAAAGCGGATCCCGACCATACCACTTTCAGGACTTGAACTCAAACTCAGGTCCCTCTGCACACTGTACGTTCTCGCTAAGACTTGGCCTTCCCTTTCCTGAACCCTACTCACCTACCTAAATCTGACCACGATCCATCTACAGCATCTAAAGTTATCGTGTTGTGTTCACAACACAAAGGTAGTAACGTAGGAACCCGCCATAAGGCCGAGCTATTCTCGAGCTTGGCCGCCTCCAAAACAGTAATTTGCCTACCAAAAGAACCAAATGAACCAAATAAACTTCATGACTTCAAGAGTGTTGCTGCCGTCATCCACCGTTATAGCCAAACCGAGAACATCTATAGCCTTCTGGTGCAATTACACAAGCGGAGGCCTGGCGTTAGTGAATGGTAAGGAAAATGTTGAACATCCTTATAACTACATGTCATAGTGTCTTAGACATCCTACCTGACGTCCTGTGGGTGTCTTCAGAAGGTCTGAGACGTTTAAACCGCCTTAAGGCCCCGTCTTACTTAAGGTTGTCCCGCGTTGCCCGCGTTTTTTTCCGAAGAGAGGTCAAAATTAAGTACTAGAGTGGAATTTATCTGTTACGATAATTTTGTTATGGGTTCACCACACCACGAAGTGGTGTGGTTAAACCATATTGCTTTTTCTCATGATTCTCCTCCTCCTTCTTCTTCTCCTCCTGCCATATCTTTAAATGGATTCAGCTTCTTCATTTTAGGGCCTAAGGTCCTGAAATTTGGTATGGAGGTACAGTGGGCAAATACCCCTAGGCGTTTTTTAAATTATTGTGATACAGGCTTTTAGAATGGTTTTATTTGAGTTTTTTGGCTGTGTAATAGCTAATGTATTACTGTGTAAGGTGCAGTGTTTACCACATTTGGACATGAGTCATCACAATGGCATGCAAGGCATCAACCAATAGGCATGCAGCTTTCCTCTATTCTCCTTGCTGATTGGCTGTTGGGATTTAACTGGCTTAACTTCATTTACACCTGCACAGAGCCATGCCATACTGACAGTATGTCTGTATTCAAGTGTTTGGTAGGTATTTTAAGCTTTCCTGCTCCAGCATTGGAATGCGGGCTATGAACGCTTC
>NW_017803680.1:222959-239254 GCF_001625305.1 Branchiostoma belcheri | reverse complement strand
TTCTGTAATGTGTGTGTTGTCAGTTTACAATCAGCCTATGAACTTGCAATAAAGAACTTCATTAAACGAACCTTGAAAGCGGATCCCGACCATACCACTTTCAGGACTTGAACTCAAACTCAGGTCCCTCTGCACACTGTACGTTCTCGCTAAGACTTGGCCTTCCCTTTCCTGAACCCTACTCACCTACCTAAATCTGACCACGATCCATCTACAGCATCTAAAGTTATCGTGTTGTGTTCACAACACAAAGGTAGTAACGTAGGAACCCGCCATAAGGCCGAGCTATTCTCGAGCTTGGCCGCCTCCAAAACAGTAATTTGCCTACCAAAAGAACCAAATAAACTTCATGACTTCAAGAGTGTTGCTGCCGTCATCCACCGTTATAGCCAAACCGAGAACATCTATAGCCTTCTGGTGCAATTACACAAGCGGAGGCCTGGCGTTAGTGAATGGTCAGGAAAATGTTGAACATCCTTATTACTACATGGCATAGTGTCTTAGACATCCTACCTGACGTCCTGTGGGTGTCTTCAGAAGGTCTGAGACGTTTAAACCGCCTTAAGGCCCCGTCTTATTTAAGGTTGTCCCGCGTTGCCCGCGTTTTTTTCTGAAGAGAGGTCAAAATTAAGTACTAGAGTGGAATTTATCTGTTACGATAATTTTGTTTTAAATTCATTACGTCTGCTCAGTCTCTGCTTGAGTAACGACCATATATCATTGGATGTGTGTCGATGATACATGATCATTATGTTACTCTAGCAGAAATATGATCATTTTGGGCCAAACATGATCATCTACTGAAAAGCCATGTGAATCTGTTCCAGATATCTCTGTATCCTTGCTTGAATCTCGTGTTCATGAACCCATAGATGATCGGATTCATGGCGCCGTTACCGGCCCACAGAAGCATTCCTACCAGGAAGGCCTCCTCGGGAACACGGTCGCCGTTCTCCGCCAAGGCCATGACCGTCATGGGCAGGTTACACAAGGCGTAGTTGATGAAGACGGCCACCATCATCTTCAACATCTCTTTCTCCGCCGGCGATAGACGCAGTCGTCGTGGCTTCTTTCGTTTCCCTGCGATGTTGCCGTCAGCTGATCTGTTGAAGCTCGAACGGGACACGGACACCGTCGTGGAGAGGTCGTGTACCGTCGTGTTGGGGAGGTTGTTGTCTGCCGTGCTCATGTCGCTGTCGTGCTCCTCGTAGATGTGCGCTCTCATTCTTCCGCCCTTTCTCCGTGTTTTCTTCCCAGCGCTTTCAGACTCCATCACCAGTTGTCGATTGCTTGGTGCCTTCTTAAATGCTCTTTTCCCTCTTTCTAGTGACGATGGTGGGATCTTGTTGCTGCCAATGGTAGATGCCGGCAGGCTGATGCTGGTGATGTTGTCTTCTTCTCGTGGTGCAGCACTTGCCTGTGGCTGGTCAGCTTCGTCCTGTTCAGACCCGCTCTCCAGTTCAGACCCGCTGTCCGGTTGACCCTTGGTCCAGCTGTGCTTGGTCTTCATCGTAGGGGAGTATTCGGGCACCCCTGGCAGATTCTCGATACCATCCGTCATCACACCAGCAGTTGGCATCACCGCCACGCTGCCTTCCTTCTCAAGCACGATGGACAACCGCCGGCTTGTGCTTCCTCCTCGAGTGCCCGACGAAGACTTGATCCCCATTTTCGCGGACGCCGACTTGCGTACGGGCACCCCTGGCAGATTATCGGTGTCATCTTTCGTCGCACTCGGGGTCGGTGTCCCCGACATGGTTCCTCTTCCTGAGCTGCCTGACTTGTGACTTGTGCTTCCTCCTTGGCTGTCCGACGATCGCAAAGTCTTCATCCTGATTTTCTGAGCCGCCGCCTTGCGTCGGTCTTGCTCAAGCATGGTCTTCTTGCTCTTCCTCAACACAAGCCAGATGATGATGTAACAAGCCAGGGCCACGAAGTACGGGCAGATGATGGGCAGCCCGGCGATGGCCTTAGCCAGGGTGCTGCTTGTCTGCACCACCGCGCAGTGTTTGATCTTGTCATGGTACTTGACGTCCCGTGCAGGATTAAGATGGATAAAGATTAAGGACAGAAATGGCATCAGCCAGGCCAGGGCGACCTTGATGCTTTTGTGGAGATCATGGCGGGGAAACGGTACCGGTAGAGGATTCGGAAGAACCGGTGCACGGCGATGCATCTATAAAGGGTAGAAAATGTGGAATTAGACAATCATTGTGAAACTTTTATTGCCATAGGCAACGGAAAACAATAGGCCGGAAAACTCATGTGAAATATCTAAAGCATTTATAGATGTTGTTTTACTTTGTATCATTGGAAATAAGATGGTAATTGAAACAATAAAATGTTCAATGCATAATTCACATTTTATGGTGTTAACATCTGTATCACTTCCCCAACATCAAATCTATAATTTGTTTTTCTTATCTTCTTTGAATGATTAAAAAATCCTGTACTTCCAGAATAAGTTGCTAGAGGGAATAAACCTACACCGTTTTTCCTGACAGGACAAGCTATCCGCGAACAAAAAAGCGAAGAGCCCCCCCCCCCCCACAAGGCTCAAAGGTCCACTTTTTGGTCCACTTTTTATGTAAAGGTCCACTTTTTGGTCCACATTTTATGTAAGGGTCCACATTTTATGTAAAGGTCCAAAATTTTTCTTGAAAAGATGGACTGGAATCGTAGAAAAACTGCTCCCTTTGTCATTGAATAAAAATTTATTTCTGATTTTTTCTTGGAAATCCTCACAAAAAGGCCCGAAATGCTATTTTAGAAGGTTCATTTTTCAAAATTTTCCGGGGGAGCATGCCCCCGGACCCCCGTAGGAACCTCGCGCCATACGGCGCTCGAGGTCCCCTCAAGCAGTGGGAAGAACCCACCCCCCCCATTCAAAATCCTGGCTACGGGCAGGAAGACTACGCATGTTCGGGAAAAAAGATGCAAAAACAAGATAAGAAGTTCTCTTATAGCAAGTAAAGCTGCCAGTAGGTCCATGATTGACCTTAATCCTTGGCTACAAAGGACATACTCGCATACCAACTATCACGAGAATCCTTCCCAACCTTCATGATGAATGATGATCTGCCCTTGAGTTATGCTGAACACAAGTTTGCAGAAACGCACAGTCACACACTGACAGACCAAAACAATGCCTCATGGAAGTAATAAGTAGAATATAGTTGTTTATTAATTAACTTCTTAAAAAACAGCAAATAGCAACTAGTACAATAATCACCCGTTATTTCGTCCAAAGTGGATTCGAGACGTGTCTTTCTTTCAACGGCTGATCTGTTGTCATACGCAATGGATTTTCCGTTTCTGAATGTTTAGTACTTCGTAACTGTAAACCTATATTTGTAGATATTATCATTTTTTGTGAAGAATGAGCTATAGAAAATAACACACTATCCAATGGTCAAACCTTTCGCTTGTTTTGTATAGTTTTTAAAGAAGGCTTTGTTTGTTTGTTTGTTTATTGGTTCGCATATATTTAAAAACAATAAAATGAACATATTACTGACAATAAAATAAAATGCTGGGGAAAGATATTAAGCCATAGTGGCTTGTCTGGGATCTTCCCCGACAAAATTAATTAACAACTGAAATAATGCTAACAAATCAAATGGTAATAATAAATAACAATAAGTAATTAATAAATTTGATCAATATGATCAATATGATAATGGTAACAAAACAAATAGTAACAATGAGTAACAAAAATGATTGATAAATAACGCTAATTAGAAATGATATGTTAAAAACATATGTTAACAGAACTTTAACTGCAGTACAGACATTGGCAGAATTTAAGCAATAACTCAAGAAAAAAAAAGAATTTTAAAAAGAAACGGAAATTCAAACTTATACAGGTGAAATCAAAGTAATAAGATATCAAATGTCGGTGGGAAATAAAAGTATGTGATTTTTAAGATTTCGTTTAAAGCTAATTATTGATGTTAAACATTTTAGGTGGAGCGGGAGATTATTCCAAGTAGTTGTACATTTATATTTTACACTCATTTGGGCTACGGACGTTCTAACTAGGGGGATATGGAAATGGGCACTTTGTCGAGTTTGGTAAGTATGAAAATGGGAATTAAGATTTATCGGTTAAGAGTAGAAAGTGGATTTTACACACCCTATGTGGCACAGCGACACTCCCCACAGTACTGGTGTGATGTAGGACTGCAGGACACACAGACCCCACGGCAGCCGGAACTCGGGCTTCAGCAGGGCGACGATCCACATGGGAGGGTGTAAGGCGGTGAACAGGAGGTCGGAGACGCTGAGGCTCGCCAGGGGGATGTTGCCACGCTTGCGGAGACTGGGGCACAGGAAGACCGCCAGGGTGACCAGTAGATTCCCGATGATGCTGAGAGCAATGATAGCTGCAGGACAAACACAGACCATATGTTTATACATGTGGTACCTTACAAAGGACATGTCTCCGAGTAGAATTAACTGGACCAATCAGGAGTTAGGAAAACCAAAAGGGGTGTGACCATGAGTGATTGACGTGTGGATGAAGAGTAAGACTGAAAGGGGCGTGGTAAAGAGTGTTTGAATAAGGATGCTGCCTAGGTTTCATTCCGTAGGGAACAGCAGAAATGGCCAGAAAAGATCTAATAAAAACTTGGGTTCAATTACTTGGTAAAAAAAAATCATGTGTTTAAAGTGATTGGAATTGTAACAATGCATTAGCAGCTACAAATCACAAACAAGGCAACAGATTCTATTTGCAAACAGCTTTAGAAATACAGCACTTTTGGTGTCCCGATCGACCCTACGCTTATTTCAACCCCTCTTTTAAAATACTATAGGAAGAAGGAGGGAAATACTATTTATGCATTTTCAGAATGTCAGAAAATGCATAACCAATGGAAAAGCGGAGACGTGGTCGCCCTTCTTTTACTCTGAAGAAGCTGATCGAGGAGGACATAGGTCTGGGCGGTGCTGAACTGTCCTCTGTCATGCGTGAAAGGAACTTGTGGAGACAGTACATGGTGTCACCTGAAGGATAAACTGAACAGAATGCACTGAAGCACATTTCCATTGAGTAAATTAGGTAAAATGTCCGTCTCTTCTTCACAGAGAAATGGAGCATTAGGATATCTGACGGAGTAGGTTATAGGCATCAGAGACCTCACCCCTCCAACTTAATTGATTTTAAAAACATCAAAGATTTTATACACAAGAGGCGATATGGCGTATTGTGCTTCAAAAGCAGTAGGTTTTCTTTTATGGAGGGAGTTAACGTTCTTCAAACGAAATGCTTGAACCGCATCGCCTAATTTATCCATTACGTTTCCTTGCCAGGCCGAGCAAGTAGTGGTTTCGGCGCCTTTTTGAAAGTACATTATACACTTCAATCAAAGTTGCTGTTCCTATAATGATGTTCATGCCATTCTAATTTCTCTCTTATAATTACTTCTTTTTCTGAATATGAATGCAATTACCAGGTAGAGATGTGGTTTTGGCACCTTTTGTTAATAGTCAGGCATCATATCCAATGCTTTAAATTTTCAGAAGCGCTCTCGACATCTATTTCTGTGTCCAAACTGCCTGAATACTTCTACGCTAGCTGTCCCAATCATGATGTTATCCGCATCGTAATTTCCCTATTATATAGCTTTCCACCAGATCAAGGTGTAGCAGACTGAGTTGAGAGTCTTTCAGTGCGCAAATTTTTGAATTATACTTCAAATTATACCATGCATGATGCTTTATTATCATTATTTTTTTTATAACGGTGAACGGGTTAAAAGTCACGTCGTTTTAAACAAGACATGTGGACTTTAAAATGGGCAATATCCTCCAAGGGTTTGTTACAAAATTGAAAAAAGGGGACACATTTCTTAATTACAGGCTGTACAAAAATTATGTAAACATCACCCCCTTTTTTTTACTTTAATCAATTTTCCTGACTATTAATGCGAGGCCTTGATGCGATTTTAGCGCCTTTATGAAGCACGTCATATCCAACACTAAAAATAAAGCATCCGTCATTTCGAATTCCATACCAGAGGGCCTGAATACAACTTGCATAAGCTGCTTGTCTCTATAATTATGTTAGGTCAAAACTAGTACATTTAATGCGTGGATGACATCCTCCACAGACTCCAAAGCTAATGGCGGGCCAAAAAAACAACACCACAAGATTCCAACATTTTCAAATTTTGACACCAACAAGAAATGACACCTATATTTACCTAAGTTTACTACCAACTATTAAAACATCCATTTGTCACTGAAAAAATAAAAGTTGACAATCATTTTACAAATGGCTTTGATTCAGTGAACATCTCATGTTGACCACTTTCAGAGGGCAACAAGATTTCTTGTTTTTTTTCCCGAAATCAGGTGAAAATTAATGTCTACGCTGATGGCATCCATAAAAAAGCTTGCTGTAGCCTTATGAAGTACAAAAAGACTGAGGTCTTAAAAGAAATGACTTTAAGTTGACTTATGTTATTGTCAATTTGTGTAATGAAAGGGCTTACATAAGACGTGCAAAAAGGTCAAACTCGAGGGTTTTTTTACATTTCAACTTTAATTTCTTTTTAGTTACTACTTGCGTAATTATTGATTGTTTGTCACCAGACCCATCATAACTCCAGAAGCTATGTGGTCTTATGAAAAGGCCATAGAACTACGGTTCTGGATACCATAGCCCCAATGTTGTGCTCATCTTCACCTGACCCTGATGAAACCTAGTTGTAGCTTTGGTTAGGGAGGTCCTCTCAGATGGGACGGTAATTAAAGCTACACCTGCCAACCATCCTAGAGTAAGACGTCAGCAGTGTTTGGGGCGCGTTTAGGGATCAATTCAATTCGTTTTTGATTCATGTACAATAGATAGACGTGGCTTAAATCTGGTCAAACTCCCCCCAAACACCAGCCAACCATCCCTAAAATTAAGTCGGTGTGGCCTTAGATACAAAACATGGCGATGTATTTGCGGTGAGGATATATATAAAGAGAGAGAGAGGGAGAGAGATAGATAGATACATAGATAGATAGATAGATATATGATGCATAGGGAGGCATGTGTCTTTATGATGTGTCTTTAACTCCCACACTCTTTCCCAAATGCTGAGTGCTACGCAGAGAAAGCAGCATGTACCATTCTGAAATTCTTTCCTATGACACGGTCGAGGATCGAACTTACAACCATTTGACAATCATTTGACAATCATTGATATGCAACTTCAATCCTGATTTTATTGTATTAAGTTCTACCTTGGTTCTACGTTATATGAAGTTAAGATTACAATATTGCTTCTGTTATCTTGGTAGTATGATCTTATGTATCATGTGTGTTACTTTGAGTTCGTATCAATTTGTAATCTACGTAACTTTATTTGATACCTTTGTTAATCTTGAGTTCATTTTGTTAATTGATTTTGTTTGGGGTTTTCTCCCCAGGAACCATTGAAAAACACCATCAGGTGATATGTATTTTTTGGATAAATAAATGAATAAAGAAACAAACAAACAAACAAACAAACTCACGACCTAGCCGAATGCAAGACAAACCCTCTACCCATTCGGTCATTGCACCGGTTAGAAAGTCTAACGTTCATTTGTACAAATAATCACAGATTCAGCAAATCAAAGGATGGATAACCTCGTCAGAGAGATGCAAGACTTAAAAAACAGCTTGAATTTCTCACAAGGAGAGATCAGTGACACGAAAGAGATAAGTGACAAGAATGCAGACAAATTAAAACAGCTGGAACAGAATATCATGACGTACAACACTGAAGTGACCGAGATGGCAAACAAGCTGGATTACATCGAGAACCAGTCCAGAAGGAACAATCTGATCTTCGACGGGATCAAAGACGACAGAAAAGAGACATGGGAACAGTCTGAAACTAAGGTGAAAGAAGTTCTGAGAAACAAGCTTCGCTTAAACACGGATAACATCGAAATCGAGTGAGCTCATCGCAACGGCAGGCCTGGGGACCGACCACGCCCTATTGTGGTCAAGCTGCTTCGATACAAGGACAAACAGAACATTCTAAGACAAGCGAAGATGCTCAAAGGAACACAGATCTTCATAAACGAGGATTTTTCGGACAAAATCAGACAGAAGAGAAAAGATCTGCAACCAGCACTACGGGCGGCCAGGGAACGAGGACAGGTGGCCTATATACGGTTTGACAAACTGGTCATCTCCGACCGCAGGACTGATAACTAGAACTGTACGGTATTTACCATATAGAACTCATGCCCTGTTATAATTTTTGTGTATGTGTATTTGTGTTATGTGTAATGAATCATCCATATGTCATCAAGAAATAATCTAACATCCAAGTTAACGCTTTATTAATTTCGTTAAATGTCAGAGGTTTGAATAACAGATTGAAACGTCGAAACATATTTAGATGGATACACAACCAGAAAATTGATATTGTCTTTTTACAGGAGACATTTTCGGCAAAAGAAAATACAAAACAATGGACTGCTGAATGGGGCGGGAAAACAATTTTCAGTCATGGCACAACTCACGGGAAAGGGGTAATGATGCTATTTAATCCAAAGGTGGACACAAATTTCGAACAAATACGTCTTGACCCAAACTGTAGATATATCATGGCAAATGGTAAAGTAAACGATAACGATGTAAGTCTGATTAACCTTTACTCGCCAAACAAGAGAACAGAACAAGTGAAATTCTTTAAAGAAATAAACCAATTAGCTCAGTAAAACGCCAGTGGGACAGTTCTCATTGGAGGTGACTGTAATATTTCCCTTACAGAATTAGATAAAACGGGGGGAAGACCCATTGATGACAAGGATTCTGCAATCAAGGAACTAAATTGTTTACTGAATTCGTTGAATTTAGCTAATGTGTGGAGAGAAAAAAATCCAGGTTGTCGACAGTATACTTGGCAAAATGACGGTATAAAATGCAGGTTAGATTACTGGTTTGTACCTTATCATTCTGTACACCTAAGTGAATGCAGCATTAATGTAGCGCCTGTCCCTGATCATAGAGCTGTGATTATGACAATTGAATGCCCTAAACTCCAAAACAGAGGGCCAGGTTTTTGGTTCAATGTTAGCAGATCAAATTTTTAATACACAAATGATAAATTTACTCTCAAACATTAAGGATAAACTAGAAGATACCCAAAAGCCAGGTCTACAGCGGGAAATAATTAAGATGGAAATAACATCACTCAGTATTCAATAATCTAAAAATAAAGCGAAACTGATGAAACGGATGATACTGGAAAACAAAAGCTAATCTGTGAAATAAAGGAAAAATTACAAAGTATACAATATCATAAAACTAAAGGTGCTATTATTAGAAGTAGAAGCAGATGGTATGAGCAGGGAGAAAGAAGTACAAAATACTTTTTCAACCTAGAAAAAAGAAACTACCAAGAAAAGATTATGACTTCTCTAACTTTGGAAGACGGTTCAACAACAACAAACCCTCAAACAATTTTATTGAAAGAAGCTGAATATTATGAAAAATTATACACTTCCACAAACTGTGATCTTAACATAAATGAAGCAGCGTATTTCTTACATAACGATGGGGTAAAAAAGTTACATGATGAACACAAGACCAGCTGCGAGGGTGAAATCAAAGAGTTTGAACTAAAAAAGGCACTACAGGCTCTATCCAAAAATAAAAACAAGGCGCCAGGATGTGACGGAATTACCATAGAATTCTATGTTAAGTATTGGGAATTATTAAAGACCTACCTAGTTAATGCAATTAACGAAGCGTATAATATAAACTCACTACCTATTTCACTTAGGCGTGGTGTAATAAGATTAATCCCCAAGAAAGGTTTAGACACAAGTAACTTAGACAACTGGCGGCCGATAAGTTTGCTTAATGTAGACTATAAAATCTTAAGTAAAGCGCTAACGCTGAGAATTGAACGTTTCTTCCTTTCTTAATACATGAAGACCAAACTGGGTTTGTGAAACAGCGATATATAGGAACAAACATAAGACGTATCTATGATATAATAGAGGATTATGACAAAAAGAACAAACCTGGATTACTTATGTTCTTGGACTTTAAAAAGGCGTATGATAGTATTGAACACTCATTTATACTGAAGGCACTGGAAGCTGTAAATTTTGGAAATGACATAATCAGATGGGTCAAATTACTATATACAGATATAAAAAGTTGTGTGCTTAACAATGGCTTTATATCTCCTTGGTTTAATATTCATAGAGGTGTAAGACAGGGAGATCCACTGTCATCCAGTCTGTTTATGATTAGTGTTGAAATGTTAGCCTCAGCTATTAGAGCCGACGTAAACATTAACGGTCTACAGTTGTATGACAGGACACATAAATTATCCATGTACGCGGACGATATGACATCGTTACTCTTAGATATAGCTTCTGCACTGCACCTATTAGATACTTTAAATCGGTTTAAAAAATGCAGTGGTTTCGATTTGAATTACGGAAAAACAGAAGCTCTCTGGATAGGTTCAAATAAAGAAAGACAAGATAAACCACTACCCATTCGCTGGCCTGATGGTCCTATTAAAGCACTTGGTACACATTTTGGTCATGACAGACAAAGGTGTTATAAGGAAGACCTTGATTAAAATTATGCAAAAATTGTGCATGGATGTAATACTAGTATATGGAAACAGCGAAATCTGACATTGATTGGCCAGATTTTGATTGTGAAAACCATCGGTATCTCCAAGTTGATATATATCTGTTCAGTCATGCATGTCCCTACCCATTTTGTAAAACAAGTAAATGGATATATATTCAGGTACATCTGGCGAGAAAAAACTCCAAAAGTAAAAATGAAGACACTGATTGGCAACAAATGTCATGGTGGGCTTAAAATGATTGATTTTAATATAATGAATAAAGCTCTAAAAGCCATATGGATCAAAAGATTCATAACTGACCCGTCAAAAGAAAAAGAACACTTGTTTGCAGGATGGGGAGGCTTCTTGCTGTTCCAATGTAATTACTCCACTTCACTGTTAAATCTTAATGACATGCCACCATTCTACAAAGATATAACTGCCTGGGAAGAAATTATCCATTATGAACCACAAACACACAGACAGATATGCTCACAAGTCCGGTGGAATAATAGGTATATTTTAGTCGAGAATGTACCAGTGTTTTCCAAAAGCTGGATAGATGCTGGCATTATTTGTGTAAATGATTTGTTGTATATGGGGATGGATCATGTCTAACAATCAATGACTTACATAATCTATATTATATGCAGGATGGATTCAAAGCAAATAATGAAATACAATTCTATAAGAGTAGCCATACCTAAAAAGTGGAAAGATATCATAAAAAACAATGGAAGAAAATGCACCCCTAACAACATTATTGAATATACCGAAAAGATACATCCCTTAACAACAACATGCAAACAATTATATGATATTCTTATTCAGAAACAAGTCGTGCCTCCAAGTAGAGAAACAGAAATTATACAAAAAATTCGTAAAGACAACATCGAGAGAGCCTATACTGCTGCTTTTGTCGCTACAAGGGAAACCAAATTACAATGCTTTCAGTATAAGATTATCCATCACTACCTGGCTACAAATAGTTGGCTAAGAAAAACAAATCTGGTACAAACGGATCGATGTAACAATTGCACATATATGCACACTATCGAACATTCATTTTTGTATTGTAAAGAAGCAAAAATATTTTGGAAAGAGTTCTGTTACTGGTGGAAACTATGTACCAAACAAGACCTAATCGTAGACGAGAAGATGATTATTTACGGTATAATTGACAACCCTCGCCATGTTAGTGCACGTGCACACTGTATTCTTATCGCTAAATATTGTATATACACATGTTTCATAACAAACTGTAAACCAAAACTCTCAATCTTCAAGCACAGACTAAATCAAATTATAGAAAAAAACGATAATGAACAATGGGAACATTTTATGTGATATCATTATATATATAGACAATCCCCAGATAACGTTACCTTTAAAAAATGTACTTGATTTTTATATAAAGTTGTTTATTGCAAATTCCTGCCCGAGGGCTAATTGCATACATTGACAAGAAAATGTGGTGTTACATGTATAAGACTATTTGCTGACAGGAACTTCTACGTGTACGATATACTTATCGAACCTACTATCTCTACTTAAATCTAATAACGTTGGTATATATACAGGATAAAAAAGTAAATATGCAATATGTGAACAGGTAATAGGAATAATGTAACTGCTATTCTAATCTATTCTATCTTATTCAACTATTCTTGTCATGCTATTAGGGGGTTTGACTTCTTCTCAGGAGGCAGTGGGAGATGAATTGTCCGACTCTTTGAAAAATAAATGGGTTGGTGGACTTTAGCAATAATATAGTCTTTTGTTGTTGGTTGAGATATGAAAAACTTGGGGAAATATTGGCGACATCTTTGAATAACTTTTTTCTTTCAAAATCGTAATGAGGACACTGACAGATAAAATGCATTTCATCTTCCACTGCTCCCTCTGTACAGTATTTACAGAATCTTTCGTTTACAGGCAGTTTCTTATATCTTCCTCTCTCTATCTCTAATGTGTGAGCGCTTAGTCTCATTTTACATAGAGATGATCTTAGCTCAAAATCAGGGTGATGCAGGTAGGTTTCCATATTGTAGTCAGATTTTAGTTTTCTATACAATCTTAATTTGCCGCTATTGATAGATAAATTGTGGAGGAAGGTTTGAATATACATGTCTGTTAGTCTTTTTCTCAACGATATACAAACAAATCTATTGTTTACATTTAGATTGCTATTTTGCCAAATGAACGAGTTACCGCTATTGTCGAGTATCTCTTTCACGTGGCATAACCAGTTTTTCTTGTTGCCGTTTAACATATCATGTTGTTGAGACAATAGAGCATCCACTTGTAGAGGATGTGTGCAGAAATCTAGTTGTCTTAGCCGTAACCAGTACTTAACAACCCTGACTGAAACATCAATATCTAGGGGAAATCTGCCGAGTTCAGCTTTACATGCAATGTTGCTGGCGTTTCTGTGAATACCGAGAATGTTTTTACAGAATCGGTTATGTATGACTTCAATTGGACTAGTATCGTTTAAGTATTCTTTGCCCCAGATTTCGCAGCCATATAACATAATAGGTTTGATACATGAATCAAATATTCTTAAAAGAGCCTTTAGAGAAATCGGTGAGCGGATGAGGGATTTTATAGCAAAAATGGCTTTGCGTGATTTAAGGGACAACTCTTTTTTAGCCAAAGAAAAGCTTCCAGACGCAGATAACAACACACCCAGGTAACAATATGAGGTAACGGCCTCTACTTTCTCTGAGCCAAACATAAAGTTTACATTTTAAATGCTCGTCCAGTTCTGTTAAAAACTACGACCTTTGTCTTCTTTAGATTTACCTGTAATTTCCATTGGGAACAAAACAGATTAAGTTTGTTTAGTGCACATTGCAGTCCTTTTTCGGTCTCAGAGAAAATAACTACGTCGTCTGCATAAAGTAAGCTAGATATGAGTAAATTGTGAAGAGAGGGTGGAGTACTTTCTGGGTTGTCTAGTTCCTCAACTAAGTCATTTATAAACAGATTAAAAAGTGTCGGGCTGAGATTGCAACCTTTCTTAACACCCTTGTTGGTTATAAAAGATGGCGTGAGTCCTGACGGGGTTTTTATGCAAGTTTGGGGGTTGGCGTACATGGACTTAATAAGGCTATAGAATTTTCCTCCGATTCCTGAGCTAAGTAATTTATACATTAGACCTTCGCGCCACACGGAGTCAAACGCCTTTTGGAAGTCAACAAAACACGCATATAGTCTTTTGTTAGTATTTACATATTTGGATATTAGTGAGTCAATTACAAAGATATTATCGTTTGTTCCAAAGTTTTTTCTAAATCCTGCTTGATTTGGGGAGATGAGAGCATGTTCTTCTAGAAATTTAGTAAGACGGTTGTTAAGGATTGACGTAAATAACTTTGCTAGACAACTCATTACAGAGATACCCCTATAGTTGTTGGGTTGTCTTTAGCGCCACCTTTGTGCAGAGTAACAATATGGCTCGTGCACCATTGTTCAGGGAAGTAGCCGGAAGTTAAGAAAAGGTTGAATAATTTAGTTAGAGGTTTTGTCAGGATGTGAGCAGCACTTTTTAACATTTCGTTGAGTATCATATCGCTGCCTGAGGCTTTGCCATTTTTCAGTTGAGAAATTGCTTGTCTGACTTCGGTTTGCTGTATTGTTATATCTAGGGGATTGCAGGTGGACAAATCATTTTCTAGTTCAATCAATTTTTCCTTAATCTGCATGTGAAAATTGCTGTTCATTTCGGATTCACCTGAGTTTGCCTCTCTGCCGTACAAGTTTTTAAAATGACTGTGGATTGTTTCACTGTCAATAATTCCTTCCGTTGTTATTTTGTCTGATTTCAATTGTTTAAGCTGGTTCCAAAACGCTGAAGGGTTATTAACAGAGAATGAATTTATTTTTTGAAGGATGTTATTTTTGTGATCTCGTTTCGTTTTTCGGATTAGTCTAGTGTATTCTTTTTTCGTTTTGAAATATTGACCCCTGATAAAAGGGTCTCGTGGGTTTTTTGAAAGTAGCTTGCCGAGATTATTTAGATTTCGTCTCGCAGCTGCGCAATTCTCTGTAAACCACTTTTTCTTATTATTCTGTTTACTACCTGACGATCGTCTCTTTTTGGTGATCCGTAACGTTAAGGATTTTCTACCGGCTTCTTGTATGGGAAGCACGAGATCGTTTAACGCGGTATCGAGAGAAGTTGGTGAAGACTCGTAGTCCTTTGTCATAAACTTATGGACGTTTGAAGAAAAATCTGCACTGTTTATGATATCTGTGAATTTTTGTTTTGAGTCGGAACTCCAAACAAATTTGCGGTAAGGACCAAACAGAGAATGGCTTAAAACGTTTTACCCGGCTTGGCTTCGTAGGTGTGCTCGGAGGTACTTTCATCGTCGTCAGCACGTGCCTGATAATCAGTCTGGTGTTGGTCGGCTGGTATGGCACCTGTACGAAAATTATAATTCATTAACACTTTAACAGTCAGTTTAACGGCCTTTCCCGGCCACAAACAAAAATCCGGCCAAAAATCCATTTTTTGTCGAAAAATGCCCCAAAAAACCTTCATAAAAACTTTTCAAAGGCATGTTTAAAAAAAAAAAAACGTACTGGGGGTATTTGCCGACTCTACCTCCATGGCAAATTTCAGGTCATTTGGCTGAATGATGGCGGAGTTGAATCCCTTTGACTGTTTGGCAGGAGGAGGAGAAGGAGAAGGAGAAACATGAGAGAACACAATATATTTCATCCATACCATGGTATGGACTGAAATATAATTAATAATGTGCAATACAGCCATATAGAAAATCTAGGGTTATAAATACAAGTAACTTGGACAAGATGTTAAAAAGGATCCTTTACCTTTATTAGAGGCGTACATAGGGTTTGGTATTTTTGCAGCCGCGTCAGCAGCTGCTGTCCAATCAGACTGAGGCTTCGGCATGGGTGCTGATTCTTGGGGAGAGGGGGGGGGGGTAGGAGGATACAAAGAACAAGTATTTTATACCTTGACGTTAAAAAAAATAGAATACAAAGAATAACATCTCCAGGCTAGTCACTATTTGGAATAAGTTAGGCTCTGACCTCCGCAGTACTGGTGAGTGAACAGCTCATCAGTCGGATATTATATCATTTAAACACAAGCTTACTCAAGGCCACCTATAACAGATTTAACACACATTGCAGTCTTGACCTACCATATACTTGGACCACTTCTAGCACGATGGTCAAAATTCGGCCCAAATATTCCAACCTTTTTTCGAGCCGAATCATGTTCGATATGACGTCAATCGAACTGAACGTTCGTTCGATCCGGGTGCCGGGATCACCTGGGTCATGTACAGTAAACCCGCGGCTTCAAGCCAGTTTTACACGTTACCGCCTAACAATAAAAAATCCACCTTTTTACATCAATATAAACCAATTTGGGGACAGTGCATCTATGTCCTGTTTTGTAGTGGATATGTAACATGTAACGAAGCTACTGCCGTTATCCTAAATGACCTTGAAGATCGTAATTGTTGTTTACGGGAATATAAGTTACCCCCTGCACTTACTCACAAGGCCTGACATGCCTGCAAACATGGAATTTAAACCACAACAAAAACAAATTCAATTTACCTCAGAAACGTTTTAAATTGTAGGCAATACAAAAATCTAAATCTGTTTCGGACGGATTCTTTAAAGATGGCGGCAATTATTAACTTTAAAATAAATAAAAAATGT
>NW_017803680.1:220142-222939 GCF_001625305.1 Branchiostoma belcheri | reverse complement strand
CGCAAGCCCTTTTCTGTAGAGCGTAATCGGCCGTTTTAATTCTACGTAGAGCGTAGACGGACCTCTCCAATATTTTTTGCGTAGAGCGTATTCGGTGTTTTCATTCTACGTAATGCTTTGTAGCCACTTGAAATTTATCGTAAAGCGTGATCGAGAGGTTTACGAATTCAGCGTAGAGCGTTGTCGGGACCACCCCTTCCAGGCCCTCTCGTAGGGCCACTAAATTTTCAGAGAATTATGTAGTATTGAAATTAAATCATATAGACGACTTTGGTGTAATTATGGCGTCATTTTAAGCCATTTTTTTGATTTTGACAAAAACAGTCAAATTTTCTGTCAAACTCATAGGAATACCTCACCTCACAAACTCATAGGAATACAACCAAGCTTAAACAAAAAGTGACTCTGATAGGTTTATTAAGGTCTGCTAAGGCATATGTTGCCCCGGAAACAACACAGATATCCTAATAACGTCAAAGATAAGACCATGCATATGTAACCTCCCTGCCATCTTGGATCGTCAATATAAAATTTTTGAAATTGAATTTTGTCAAGGTTCAGGCGCTATCTGAGAGGAAAGCTTGCGCGGGCCTCAGAAGTCCCCCACCCCTCTGGTCTGAATAGGGTTAAAGCATTTTTGATGTTTTTGAAAAGGGGGCCCTGGCTGGTTATTTCTCACTGAATTCAATATTTTATCCATATTCATGTCATTATATTTTGCACCATGATCCCAATGATCCATTGCTTGCTTCAATAATTAAATTGTCCAGGGATCTCGACAAAAACACGGCACATACTAATATATAAATAAACTAGAATTCCGAGACCTCATACCTCCATGAAATATGATCTTGATATGTAAATGTAAATTTCTTCTTTAATTGTTCAAATGACCTCTGCATTAACATGATATATATGCATCGTGATGTATGTTAACTTTTGATTAACTTACAGATGTCCCAAGTATAATGACATTCTCATCATTCACCATTACGAAATCATAGAATTTTCACATCAATTATGCAAATTAGGTCATCCTTTGCATAATTAGTATCTGTTGAAGTTCCGCCTGCCATAGGTTACATAGTATAATGTAAAACACTGTAATTATAGAATTTCCTCATTAATTATGCAAATAAAGTCCTCATTTGCATAATTTAAATTTAATTATGTACATCTCTCTCTCAGCTACCTACACACCAAAAATAATGAAAATATGTTGTTCCTGTCTGGACTTATTGGCTTTTAAACGTTTTGCCAGAAAGTGCCCTGCAGTTCCAGAACAAGCCGCTAGGAGGCCCAAACTCATATGACTTTTTCCCAAGCACGAGAGCTACCTTCCATTAAAATTTCATGACCCTAGCATGTCCAGATCGCGAGATATCAAAACCGAAAGTTGCGCTGCAGTACCAAGAGAAGCCACTAGGGGGACCAAAATCTAATCTTTTCCAGTTTTCGTCACACCCTACCAACACACCAAGTATGAAACCAATCCATCCAGGCGTTCTTGAGTTATCTTGTTGACCAACAGACGGGCGGACGGACAGATAAACGCAACTGAAACTAGAGGTCGGAGATCCCATGTCTTCGTCAGAGGAACATCGTTGTAGAGAAATTAACATGCGTATTCTTCACTCTTTTTAATAATCAATTTGGTCTAAAGAACAAAAGAATCTCTGTACTATTTTTATGGTACAGAACACCCTGAAACGGTTTGCCGCAGATTATACAGATGCGTCGTCACCCGTGTTAGCCACCCCCCCCCTACGTTACTTGAGTTTGGACTGTTATTGAAGAAAAAAAACGTTCAAGAAATTCTTACTGTGTTGAAAGTGTCACGACAGCGCCGCAAAGTATAATAAGAGTTGATGTTATAAAGGAAAGAATCAAAACAGGGTGACTACTGCTGTTTTGTTAATTTGTCTTTATGACAAATAGAAGACTTGTTTCTTGTGTTCTTTGTGTCCTAACATTTGTACTTCTACAGTTAGTATATTCCAAATCTAGGCACCTCGTTTTTCGGCCCTTCGTGTTTTTATTGCGCGCTTGCCTTAAATTTAAGGTAATTAGATTTAAGGTCTCCAGTGGACGTCATCCATAGCAATTACTTGGTGTGGCCGTAGAAAATAACCTGACATATGTCCAACCTATCCTCCCCCTGCTGAAGTTATAGTACAATCCCTCAATGTAACGTCATTTGATCCCATCCCATTATGGGGTTCCCCAGCTATATCCAGCTGTCGGCTGTCTCCAAGCAGATGTAGGTGGGGGATTTCTAAACACAAAAGGTCCTATTACGGGGACATAACGACTTCCACGACTCTCATCTTTGAACTCAATCTTGGAGACCACCACAGTAACATGCCTATCAAATTTCATTAACTTCCATCTACACATACAAAAGTTATCCCTGCTCACAAGAAAAATTACAAAATGCCCTCTGTAGTCACAACAAAACCCCCCACGAAGCTCAGTAACGAACTTAACCTTGGTCCCGACAATAGTAAGCACCACACCAAGAATTATAATCAACATTTTACAAATACTTGAGTTATCTTGCTAACAAGCCACAAACACAAAAGGTGCACTAACGTGACGCACGGACCCCCCACGAAGCCGAAACTTGTACTTGACTTTGGCCTCAACAGCGGTAATCTGCCTGCCAAAAATCATGGACGTCGAATCATGCCTTCTAGAGTTATATCGCAAAATCCGCAGTTCCCCACACTCCGGCGAGACAATTTCATAGTCCTTCTGACGAAGACAAATATAACCTCCATGACACATTTCATGGAGG
>NW_017803680.1:216125-220122 GCF_001625305.1 Branchiostoma belcheri | reverse complement strand
GCTGGCTGCTCGTACCCGCGGTTAAGACGTGGCGGCTGCTCGTACCCGCGGTTAAGACGTGGCGGCTGCTCGTACCCGCGGTCAGGATGCGACGGCTGCTCGTACCCGCGGTCAGGACGCGACGGCTGCTCGTACCCGCGGTTAGGACGCGGTGGGAGGTTGGAAGCAGGTGTGTCAGAGGAGCGGTAGGTGTTTCTCTGACTGGGATTGTAAGCACCTGCTTCTGTCCCGCTGTTCGTCTTCCGATCCCTTGGGGTGTTATTGTACCGCCGAGGATAGCCTGGAGTGAAGCCTCGGTACTTGGGGGAGTTCGGTGACTGCCGTTCAGGTTTTGTTTGCTTGCGCCTCTCACGTTGAAGGCCGAGCGAGTTAGCTGCCTGCCTTTTTATGTTGTAGGCCAGAACCTTCACGCCATCTCCATTCAGATGGTAGCCGTCGTTCTCGAACAGGCGGTTGTTGTGGTCGCTGTTATCCCAGAGTTGAGGGTGCTTAACAAACGTCAGTGAATCGTTTGCTTGGCACATGTTCTCTAGATGCTTGTTTATTTCACTGACGTCATCGTTGACTTGAGGGCGACGGTTGGAGGCTCTCCTGGGAGGGACCGCGGAAATCACAACCTCTGCACTGGGAAACAATGATTGTGCCGTACTTATTGTTGTATCAAATTCGTGGATGATCGTTTCCCTTGATTTTACCATGAGGTCGTTGGTACCGACGTGTAAGATCAGGGTGTCAGGCTTTTGTTCCTGGGACAGCTGCTCCAAGGAAGTCAAAGAACTGTCAAGGGTCGGAGACCAGTAAGGCCTAGGCATGTTGGCTGTTGGGCATAGGAGTTCAGGTTTCAGTTTCTGTGCGTTAGAATCGCCAATAAGTACTACTCGTTTTTGGTCTTGGTTAGAGTTCGTAGAAGTGGTGACTGGCGGAGTTGTGTACTTAGGGGCGGTACTGTGCGATGATGTGTTCTCCATCAAGTTCCGTATGACTTCTTTGGGATTGGTTTCCAAATCTTCGTTCGGGACCGTTTCTGTGGAACTATCTTCAAGCACCTCAAAACGGTTACTGGTGATGATGGAATAATCCATCACGGCGGGTTGCTTCGGAGTGGGGTGATCTATCGTCATGGCGCCGCTTTGGATGGATTCTTTAATGTTCGCGACTTTGACCTTGAGTGTACCATGGCTAAGTTTGATGTATCTCTTTTTAATGTAACATGTGAATATTAATAAAGTTTGAATTTAAAAAAAAAAGAAGAAAAAAATGTGTCGCAGGTAAGCCTGTTAATGGTGTCCTATTGCAGTAGGGCCGGTTGTGTGAGTGCTATTTCCTGCTCTTACGAAGCAGGTTTATTATTAGGGCCGAGTGGTAGTAGAATCCGGGGTCAAATGGAGGAAACAATCGTCATATTTCAATGGACCTTCATGAGCAGCACATGAAAGTGTAACACGTTATCACCCCAAATTGTCCATTGATGTAACGGTTGGAGCCGCGACGCCATTTTCTATGTAAACTAATAGTATATTTTTACACAATAGGCAAGAAAAAAATCTGTCAGCTAGAACAAATTAACCTTAAACGCTTGAATACCTTATCTTATGTAGTACCTGACTATTTTAAAGAAAGGGTTACTCTTTACCGTGCAACATACAGCAACAACATTTAACAGGAATGCAACTAAGAAATTGTGGGCAGATTTGAAAAAAAAAAAAAAAATCTTGTTGCTTTCTGACAGTGGTTAACATGCCTAAAATGGGCAAAGATGTCTGATGCCATGCCGGAACGTGGATTGTAGATAAATATCAAAATAGGAGACAAGACAAAGCTCCGATTTATTGTTTTGTCTTTTACTTTTATGCAGTGATGTGTTTCATGACTTTTATATGTAATGGTGGTTGTGTATATGAGATGTTCACACTGAATCAAAACAATTGTACGATGATTGATTTTTCAAAGTTGTTTCAGTGAGAAATGGATGTTATAATAGTTGACAGTAAACCTAGCACAATCATTTTTTGTTTATGATATCAAAATTCTAAAATGTAGGAATCTTGCTTCAGACTTGTTTTTTTTCGAATGCCACATTAGTAAACCACATTACTAAACCACGACAATTTGCATGAACGAAAAATAAACGTCAAAACTGTATTTTCAAGTCGAGAATTCACCCACGGTGTTCTGTATTTTTTTCCCGGGCGCTGATAGCTTCTCCTGGCGGGATAGCTGGTAGCAGTGTAATAAATAATCGGACCTTCCTTTGTGCTAATGCGTTTACCTTCGCCTTTCAAGTATAGTTTTCAATTATGCCTAGAAACACCATCTAAGCGGAGCTCATTTCCTAAAATGGTGTTCCTGAAGCTGAAAGGCCTCAAAAGCCTATTAGTAATCTTTCCCACGCCTGCCCAAATTCACGTGTATCGAACGCAAACCGGTTCCCCATGTATTTTCTATGATTAACATCTCGATATCTTTTGTGCAGCACAGTTGTGTTTTCTCCATATTGTATACCCACCGCTACCACGGCCCACACCCCCTGGCGGCGTTATTTTTCAATGACGCGATGTAGTCTGATGACAACTGTACTACCTGCCGAAAAGACTGAACAGTAGGAATAAGTACCCGGTGAGAATGAAGAAGTCTACCTAAAGATTGGCTAATTGGAAGAAAGGGATACGCCAGGGATAAGAAATGAAGCAAATGTCTATTTTTTTGCGTTGAAAAACAGGGCAAATCGTCTATAACATTTTAACTATCCAAAACATACCTGGTCTATTTATTTACTTGGAAATTAACTAAACCGGTCTTTGCATCTTTGATGTGCCCTAATGTAACATATTGAATAGCAATACTAGTATACTCCTATTGATATGATTACTGCCGCGTGTTGTTTCTCAACATGATTAATTTGGGCCGCGCATGTTTTTGCAGATTCAGTGTGATTTTGCAAAGGGGATTGTGCTTTTGCGAACGAGATGCTAAACATATGCATATCCAAGACCAAACACAAGATATAACTATTTGAAAAATATGATAAATCCGAACTGACTTGATTATATGGATGACATCCGCGCTCGTATAAATTTTCGTCTGTTTTCAAACAACAGGTTTACAACCATATGGTAATTGTACAAATGATGGGTGAAATGAGCAAATATATGCCTTAAATGGATACTGCTCTCTTAAAATACCAACTTCTTGCACCATTAGGTCTTCCACAGTCAGACATTAAAGAAAAGAAAATAAGAAAGTTTGGTTTGGTATAATAGCATATTGGCAGCGTAAACAAACTAGGATGTCACACGGGCTAAATGATAACGTATTTTCTGATGATGAAAATTCTATGTACATGTACATTGTATTCACAGTCTTAACTGTAAGGTTACATTGTTCTGATGTACATGTAAACGTGACTCCAGTGGCATAGCTGGAAAAATCAGTGCAATTATGCATTCTTTTCTGGAACAAAAATCTGAATTTTCAACCTTTCAAATCAAAGGATTCTGGTGGAGATTGGAGGATTCATGGTAACGTTACTGAAGTCTTTCTTAATTTTATATCTGCCATTTTGTTTTGTGTGTCTTTTTATTTACGCAAAAGCGGACCAAACGACTTACCTGTAGTTATTAAAACATCTAGAGTCTTATAAGTGAAGCTACTCACCGACCATGACGACTATAAAGGTGTACAGAAGCGCAGTAGAGACGGCCATCGTGACGGGAGAGTCACCACAACACGGAGAGAGAATTCTAGAAGCTATGGTTCTTGGCCCAACTCACTCCCTGCTGAATCCAATTATGAACAACCAGCCTAATCACAGACGTCCAATGTGAGGCTAAACAGTATCCGTTGCCATCCAAATGTTTCAAAAATAATTTACCTGGAAGCGTTCACGTCAGCCAATGGCTGAAGGTAAACAATATTTCTTGTCAAATGTAACACTGGCTAGCCTGACTAAATCTGCGCTCCTAGCGGCCGGCCCGGAAAAACACCAGCCGCCCCCCAG
>NW_017803680.1:212886-216105 GCF_001625305.1 Branchiostoma belcheri | reverse complement strand
GGCTGGTGTTTTTCCGGGCCGGCCGCTAGGAGCGCAGATTTAGTCAGGCTATAACACTGGCTAATGTGCGTAGGTGTTTACGTTTGATCCATGTGGAACCAAGACGCTCTGACTTAGAATTCTGCCAGGTCACCGATCTTGTGCCCTTGAAAGGCACTTTGTTGTAGCATGCATAGTCCAGTATTTGGCGGCCCTGCCCCTGGATCAAGAGGTTGGGAGTTCGAATCCCGGCTGTTGTCACTCTCCCGACATGCACGCTACTGGAAAGGGTGGCAGTCTGAAGACGAGACATGAAGCCGCGGTCCGTTTTTTATTGTGCTTGTGCTTGGTTTTCTGTCCCTGAACCATCAAACCATTCTTCCTGTGGTAAAAGTGAATTGATAGAAGGCCTTTACCTGTCTTTGTTGCCGTTGCGGAGTTGACGGACAGACTTGTTGTACCTGGCGTGGATTTCCAAGTGACCGTTGTTCCCGTGTGGTCTCCGAAGTTCTTGTCAAAGTTGTCCTTATGATTTTGGATCCATTTGTCCAGCTGGTTTGACCGTAGTTTCACTCCACGCATACGGGACTTCTCTTCATCTTCATAGTCAAAGGCCAAGGTTTCGTCCAGCGGAACTTTGGCGAGGTTGATATTCCATGACTTCGTCGTGGGAGTCTTACACTTGGGTGTCTTGGGCTCCGTCTCAGCTCCCATATTTCAATTCTAATCCTTCGTAAAAGATGTACAGAAAACTTCCTAAATTATAGAATGTATACCGCGTTAGGATATACTCACATATGCACTAAAATATCTTGCTCCGCATAGTACTATGGTACTCCAAATAAAATCACAAACGGAGAGCCAACGACGCGTGACCGCACTCGTCCGCCATCTTGGCGTTTGAAATACACTTCGGCGATCTGACACCATTATTTCTACCGTAGCGGGTCTAAAGCAAGACGCAAGATTCGGGGTATAAAATGTTGTCACAGTGGTAATACGCTATTTGAAACAGACCTATACAAAGTACATTTCTTTGGCGACGCTAGGGTGTACCGTTACCTCTCTAAATATGCCCAGAATGGAGTTAGTCACGAAAAGGAACTTAGCCACGGAGGGAGTTTGGGCATTCTCCCACGACAGCAAACTCGTCCCCAGGATAGTTCGCTCCTCTCAGCATATTTCGCGCCCTAGAAAACGCGTTCTCTTTCCCAGGACTCAAATACGTACATGTAACGCCCATGCCCGGGACCCCGCCGTGCCCACGGCCTGGATTTAATTATAGGACGCTGCGGAGGAGCGTGGTAAGGATTTATGCAAAATTCATCTGCCACCTGCCAGCTCAGGGAACTATTTTCCCAACTATTAATCTGTTTCTACAAAAAAACGATGTTGTAGTGCGTTACATAACTCTTACATCACAGGAAGATCTCCAAACTCATCACAAGATTGTCATGTTTATATATTTTTGGCTGACAAAGAAGGTGGGTGGTTTGAGGTGGTTTGATGTGTACCAAAGAAAAAAGCAGGATTGTAGGTTCATATAGACAACAATACAAAAAGACAAGAATTCTGAGATCTCATACCTCCATTCAAGTTTTTATCTGTCTCATTGACTATGGAAATAAGTTTGTAATTAGCATAATCTAGTTTAATTTATGGTTTTCTAAATTCAAATGACAATATTTTTCCTTTGAAATTCTTCCCCTTTGTCATACTTCATTTCAACATGTCCTAATTAATTACGCAAATGACCTCAACATTAACATAATATATACATAGTGGTGTTAACCTTCAAGTAACTTACACATGTCACAAGCTATAAAATTCCCATCATTCACCAATAAGGAGTCACAGAATTTTCACATTAATTATGCAAATCAGGTCATAATTTGCATAATTGGTATCTGTTGATGTTCTGCCACATATTGAATAGATTACATGTATGAATTTTAAAGTACTATTATATAAAACACTGTAATACAGAATTTCCTCCTTAATTATGCAAATTAAGCCCTTATTTGCATAATTTTCATTTAATTATGTACAACTCTCTCTCAGCTACCTACACACCAAAAATGATGAAAATACGTTGTTCCTATCTGGAGTTATTGGCTTTTAAAGTTTTCACCAGAAACTAACCTGCAGTTCCAGAACAAGCTGCTAGGGGGACCAAATTCACGCCAATTATTCCTGACAGGAAAAGCTATCTGTCACCAAAAAGTCAAGACCATAGCATGTTCAGAACAAAAGATACAAAAACCGGAAGTTCTGCTGCAGTACCAAGGTCATCCACCAGGAGGCCCAAATTTGACCTTTGTCTTCCTAAGACTTACCAGCATACCAAATATAATCACAATTCATAAAGGCGTTATGAAGTTCTGTTGAATACAAATGTGCGGAAACACAAACACACACACAAACACGCCAAAATGGCTATTTTCATTGATACGAATTAAGGCAAGGGTTTACATGTACTTCGTAAACTCATCCAACAAATACTAGTTATTTCTATATCTATTTCAATTCCCAAGAGTTAGCTAACAGTTTTATAATTTGGAAACACACTTTATAAGAAGTTACCATACCTATTTATATTTACAGAAGAGAACACTGTTTTTGCTCAGTTTCTTTTTCTTCTCCAAATAAGGTCAATGACCTGAACCAGACGGCCGTCAACATGATAACTAGTGTTGGGTTACATCATGTTACTGGTAGGGTGTAACAAGGAGCAGGAAAGACTGATTTTCAGAGTACAACGAAGAGCACTCCGGATCATCTCACTGGGGTGAGGTGCCTCCTCTGCCAACACTGAAGAAAAGGCGAGAGGTGGCGGCAGTGAAACTACTGAAGAACATGCTGGACGAGGGTCACCCCCTCCATGACCTGGTTCCCCCGGCCAGGACAACGGCCACTGGGAGGACCTTAAGAAATGGAACTGCACTCACAGTACCAGCGGCCCGTACAAAAAGACTGAAAAACTCTTTCTTACACAAGGCAATATGCCTGCACAACGTCAGTCCTTGCAGTAATGACTTTCAAGACTCTCTGGACTTTATTTCAGTGCCCATGTGTGGCTTTCTAATACGTTTGTTTGCGTGTCTGTATATGTATTGTAATGTTAATGTGTATTTGTTACCTCCATGAACAAGAGTTCTGAGATCTCATACCTCCATGAAATATGGGCTTGAATTGTCATAGTTCATTTCAACATGTCCTCATTAATTATGCAAATAACCT
>NW_017803680.1:201072-207619 GCF_001625305.1 Branchiostoma belcheri | reverse complement strand
TCTGGTGTTGAGGGTGTCGACTAATGAACTGCTGGTTGATCTCTTGGACTCTAACGTGGCAAAGTTACTTGAGGAGGTGGTGGAGTAATCAGAAGTAACTGAAGCCACGTCTGCCTTCGGATGATTCCCATCCAACCTGCCAACTCTGGAGTCTGCAGAGATTCGAGACAGAGACTTTTCCACCCCGTCATCTAACTCATCGTGTTTCTGCGACAGTTCGGCAATCTCTTTTGTGACATCTGACAGTTTGATGACGATCTGTCTCTGCTGAGCACTGCGAGACAAGATGTCGTTCACTACCTCCTTCCCTCCCTCCTCATTCTCCAAGTCCTTGATGGCCTGTCTATGCTGACGCTCGATGTACTCCTTGTCTGGGATCACCTTGTGTCTCTTGTAGTTCTCTTTCATTTGCCGAGCTCTGGTCTCCAGGTCGTATCTACTGTAGTAATGTTGACTGAGGGAAAATGTGGCACGTGACGTGGACCTGTCTGACAAGGGGCGGCGCACAACAGAATCCTGCCAGGGTGCGTGAGAGCTGGAGTCTCTGGTTAGATCCGGGGAGTATGGCTGGTGTTTGCTGACAGAGTAGTAATGCATCTTCCTGGAGCTCAGGTTAGACACATTCCCTACACTTCGATCTAGCTGCTCTGTTGCTTTCGATATCCTGTCCAGTGAACTTTCTGAGTTGTGTCTTGAGGGTGTTTTCAGGTCCTCTGTGGAGTTGACCTTGACCTCTGAACCCTGGTTGATGTGCTCACTACTGCTAGACTTGCGGGGCTGGAAGCTGCGGCGGAGGCGAATCCCACGTGTGAAATAATCCTTGCTGAAACCTTCCTCATCGTCAGAGTAGCTGTGCTGCAGCTGCTGTTCCTCTCTCACTGCCTGTTGCTGTTTGAGGACAGCAGCGCCGACGATGACCCGCACTATTTCTTGGATGTTGACGTCTTGCGCAATGAAGGTGGAGCCAATCTTCTGTATAAGAAATAGACAATTAGAAAGTCACTACCTCAGACTATTAACACTGCTTGATATCACTAATGTAAGCATTGCTGCTTTGATAATCTACATAGTCTAATACAAGGAAACTGACATTTTTAGCTGACAACATCAGCCTCTGTCCATTCTAGAGCGACTCTAAATCAGAATCAGGGCTTTTTGTAAAATGTAATCCCAGCAATGGGCCTAAGAGAAGATTGTCTGCTGAAGAGCAGTCAGAAAACTGGATGTAATATACCTGTCACTCATCCACACCATGATGAGTTAGCTTGGAACAACAAACAGACATAAGAGATGAAGGATACTTCACAATGCCACACTAAGGCTGCAGTTTCAGACAGGTTTAATACACCTCCTTTACACAGATGGGGCGTCAAAAAGTCTATGTTTGTGTGCAAATGTTGCCTTTCTAGTTTTTATTACCACTAATCAAGTCTTTAGACTAATTCTAGTGTCACTAAAAAAAATGTTAACAGTCACTGTCCAACCAACAGTCATGGTACTTAATGTGGCAATTACCTACATGTACAAATGTGGGATTGAGTGGTTGAGAGTTTTAGCCCAGAACCATAGGTCCTGGGTTCAAATCCACCTCAGGCTGGTACAATATGCAAAGTGCCTTGGGAAAGGCATTAACATGACTTTCCTCACAACTTTACTCATTCAGGTGGAAATGAGTACCTTCTTGTAACTTTAATTAGAAGTGTCCCTCAGATAGGACGTTACATGAGGTCACGTGTTTGGGGAGAGCCACACCCCACACACGTTAAAGAACCCATCGCACCTTTTGACAAAGAGTAGGTGCATGCCCCTGTGTGTGATGGTCCAAATACTACTGTCTGAAAGTTGGTGATTCACTACAAATCGTACTGTCTCGTACTAGCCACATCACCCTTGCGGACTACAGGAAGAATAGTGTGAAATTTATGTAACACTAAAATGGAGATTCTAACAAAACATACAAACAAAACCTGTTGACATTACTCACCTTGGGGTCGGCCGAGTTGTCAGAGGTTGAATCTCCTGTTGAAGACAACAAACTCATGGTGAGAAAAGTACTGCAAGGATATGCAACCCTCTAAAATGATTTACCTGAGACTTTACATGATCATAATAATGTGCCAACCATTTAGAATCAAACAAGACTTACCTCTAGTACAGAGAATACCAGTGATGTGAGTTAAATACTAAGTGCATGCATTGTCTTTTACATGAAGGTGTACCTGGTTACCATGTCACTTACATGTATGGATTAGTTTGTGGACAGCAATGTTGATGATGATATGAATGTTTTGAGGGTACATGGTACATGTAGGTAAGGCCACACCAATTTAATTTCTTGGTTAACGGATTTTTCTAGAAAAAAAATGGAGCGGGCGGGCGAAAAAAAATAAAAATAAAAATTTGAGACCACCTGCCATACAGCCATGTAGTAAGCAATCCATTAAGTTACAAAATGATATATATTAGACACTTATTGAACTGAAAGGACCATGTACTACATGTACATGAGCAACTTCTCTTACATCCCTTTACAATTATTCGTATTATTTTGCAAGATACACATCTTTACTATACTGTATGAACAACAAACTGTCAGTTGACAAGACTCCCATCCAACTGGTTTCACTTTTATTCATCTTTCAAAGTTCTGTTCAGATCCCATTGTTCTCTTAGTTCAGGGCACACAGCTTACCACTGGGCTGGGCATTCTATTGTGTCTGGCTGATACGGAAGTTATCTAGAGCTTGAAATTTACAATATCCTAAGTATATGCTTTAGACAAATTTCCAGGAATGTGTAAAAGTTATTGGCAAAAGAATTAACTACTTTTACAGATATTTCTAGTATACATTTTATATTTCCCATTATACACTTTAGGTATGCTACAGCTACATTATACATAGCCATCATTCAAACAAATAGCCACATTGACACACTCTTCAAGTTGCCACAAATTCAATGGTCTAGGGTTTCACTATAAAGTCTTTGATGTATGGGGATTTTTATTTGTAGGGGGAACCATTTTATTAAAGAATTTAGATGTAATAATTGATGCATTATTTGCAATTGTACTCCTGTTTATAGGTATCTGAATAAGATGTAACTTTGTTAGAATGCCACATGCACAAGTAGTATTTTTCACAGAGTAATTTCTATAATTAAAGAACCTGTTTCCCCCTACTCGAAGTAGACTCTTCCGAACGTGAGAAATAGTGAATGGACTTACGTGCATGGAGGACTTTTTACTTTGCCAAATTCCCATGTTTGTGGTAGGATTTTGTACTTTTTGAGAGTAATACAGTTTGTGATGCCAGAAGACATTGTTATGTCGTGTTATTTTTACATATTCCCTGGAAAAAAGATCGTTTTGAAGGTGTGTGTGCATGTGCCGCCCAGGCCGAGTTTATACGTTCGGCCGATTCTAGCACATGTTTCCGACACAATACGTGTTTCTAAGTGAAATATAATATATATCTAAAAGGGAGATGATATGTTGTTACAGGCACGATGACTTAGTAAATCTGCCGCATGTTTGACTGTCGTCAGTGAAGTTTTGTCCCATGAATGGTGACATGTGCAAAGGGGGTGGGGGGCGAGTTCTATATCAAAAGAATTTTTTTTGACGAACTTTCGAAGAGGCAACCTAGCTTTCCGAACAAATTGCACCCAGAAAAATGTTTCTGCCTTGAAGCAATGTATTTTTAACGCTGTTAACTATGCCCAAATTTTGAAAAATTACAACGTACGGGGTGGATTTTGGGGCCCCAATTCGGGACCCGAGAGTATGGATTTTTGTTCTGTTTTTATTTTTATTTCATTTTAGCAAAAAAACGAAGCGGCGAATCCGTTAACCAAGGAAATAAATTGGTGTGGCCTAATGGTATTAAGGGAGATGATAGTAATATTTTGTGGCCCCTGCTAAAGTTTCCTGTGGGGCCACAAATATTCAGTATTTGTAGTTTTTTGACCATCATTATTGACTTCTGTGGTAGGTCGCCTAAAAAGGACTACCGGTGGTACAAAATGTAATTTATATGCTTTTTTGGCCCTCTAGAAGGTTTGGTGGAACTGCAGCTCCTTGTAAATGGAAATGTCCGAGTAACAGCTACCATTCATAAGCATATGGCCACATTGACACTTGATTTTATACATGTAGATGACATCCATAAAGATTTCCGATGCATTACTGTGTCAAAAATCCTAATATCCAAAGTTCTACCAAACTTATGAAATTGTTTCTAGTAGTTGGTTTGGCATAGGGAAAGTCAGTGTGGCCTATATACTAAGAAAATAGTACATCAAAGTTCAAACATCTGCAATGTTTCCTTTAAAGCCATCCAATGCAATTTCAGGGCAGCAAAATTGGAAGTATTCTGAATAGGGCAAACTTATAGTATTGTAGTATTGACACATACTGCTTCACATTAGCACATATGAGTCAGCATTTCATACTTTGGGCATTTAAAACAGCAGAAACAAGCCCCATCAGAGTCCATTATTTTCTGGGTGGTACCCTAAAAATCAGCCCAGGGCCCTTCCAGTAAGCATTTTCCGTCAGAATTCAGGGATTTTTTACTCCATGACAGTCAATATACACTGGGATAGTGTGGTTTCAACTCACTATGTAGATAAATGACCACAATGTTGGCTTTGAAAAATTGGTTTTCCAAGCCCTAAAAACTGCACTGGATGCCTTTCTAAGCATCACTAAGCATATACTATAAATTCAGGGCAGCCCAATAGAAGTGGGGTGGACAGATGAGGAGTTGAAGGAAACATGGCATTAGTCTACACCACTTCAATCCTTGGTTCTCAGGTTTGGTCTCTTGTAAGTCTTGAAAAGTGAACAAACAGACATGTGGTACCATACACTGTCTAGTTCCTCTCATCTACAACCTGTGTAAGGCTTGACAAGAATTTATGTCAGGTCTAAGTAGTAGAGTAGGTAAGTCCAATCTTCAATCACAAATGTCATGCATCTCTTTTTAAGGCCACACCAATTCAATTTCAAATTGTTATTTCTCAGATTTGCCCTGTCCATTTTTTGTGATTTGTAAAAAAAATTTTTTTAGGTTCTAAATCAACTGCAAAATGCTCAATAAAAGACATATTTTGGCCCCAATGGTTGTCCTTTTCTTCCTAGTTGTTAGAGTTTTTTTAATGTAACAATGCAATTTTGTTTCATCAAAAGTTCAAAATCTATTGTTTGATTATAAACCAGCCTGGTATGTTCACTTCATGGCTCATATTGTAACATTCCTGGCTATCATGATGTGCCTTTTTTTTTTATTTTGCCCTGCCCTTCATATTTCTTTTTAAATCCGAGAACAGGAAATTAAATTGGTGTGGCCTAAAGTTGTAGATTCAAATGAATTGTGGTGTGAACTGATTTTATCCGAAACCTTTGAACCAAGAAATTGAAGCAGTGCAAGCTACTGAGTAGGGTAGAAGAAATATAAAATGGATGCTGACTAGCTTGCGAGCACCACTAGAGTCTGATGGGGCCGGCAGCTGGGATGGGCGAGGGTGGAAAGACTTGTCTTTGGAAGTCTGACGGAGGGATGAGCGGAAGCTGAAACTGGAGCGTGAAGACTGGGTACTAGGAGCCTCCAGGGCAGGAAGGGCACGGAAGCCTTATGGAGGAACAGTGGGACAGAGTGGACGACAAACACAGGGTGGACATGGAAAACATGGACATAAAGAGAAGAAAAACAGGGACAAACAAATACAAGGACAGAAGAGGGAGGGGGAGAGAAAATACAGGGTTAGAACTCAGAAGGATGAAAAACAAAATGACAGGCAATAGTACATCCTGTATCTGACATGTATCAAGGCTAGAAGAGTTTGTAAAAACAAACTAAAATTGTACATTGTAATTAACAACAAAAATCACTTTCTTGACAGGTGCTTCTACTTATGAACCTACAACGGACATCAGGCTATTGTATAGATCTATGAAAACAGACACTGACCTACACATATGACTCAAGGTTTATAGAGAAGTTCTACACCCTTCTACACTGTGTGTCATGTATGTGTGGTGCATAGGGCAGATGGATATTGACTTATGGCTAATGTGTAGGGCAGATGGGCAGATACTGGACAGATGCTGACATATGTCTGATGTATAGGGAAGATGGGCTCTGGCATATGGCTGATGTGTAGCACAGATGGACACTGGCATATAACTGATGTGTACTGACAGATGGCTTGTGTGTAGTGAAGACAGACACCGACATATGAATGACATTTAGTGAAGGCAGACACTGACCTATGGTTGATGTATAGGGTGGATGGTACTGACCTATGGCTGATGTATAGGGTGGATGGTACTGACCTATGGCTGATGTATAGGGTGGATGGTACTGACATATGGCTGATGTATAGGGTGGATGGTACTGACCTATGGCTGATGTATAGGGTGGATGGTACTGACCTATAGCTGATGTATAGGGTGGATGGTACTGACCTATGGCTGATGTATAGGGTGGATGGTACTGAACTATGGTTGATGTATAGGGTGATGGTACTGACCTATGGTTGATGT
>NW_017803680.1:171912-199862 GCF_001625305.1 Branchiostoma belcheri | reverse complement strand
ATGTATGTATTTGCTAAACAACGACAGTGGTCCACCGGAATCTCTCCCCCCACCTGCTGATCGAGACCTCCCCATCAGCACTGACCCACCTACACTGGAGGAGACAGTAAAGGCCATTCAGGACCTGAAGAACAATAAAGCACCAGGCCTGGACTGTGCAATAACTGCGGAAGCCCTTCAGGGTGGTGGACATGTAATGGCCAAATCCATCCACGCATTCTGCACAGAGGTCTTCACCACACTAACTCCCCCAGAGCAGTGGATCACAAATGTCATTATACCCTTACCAAAGAAAGGGGACCTGACCCTGATGACCAACTACAGAGGCATCAGCCTAATGTCCGTAGCGGCAAAGGTGTACAACAAGATACTCTTAATGAGAATCAGAGAACATGTTGACCCTATACTACGGAAGAACCAGGCCGGCTTCCGCCCAAGTAGAAGTTGTGCCCAACAGATTCATATCCTTCGTAGGATCATGGAGGGTTTCCTGTCCTACCAACTCCCACTTACTGTTACATTTATTGACTTTAAAAAAGGCGTTCGATTGCATCAACAGAAGAGTCATGTTCTCCGTCCTTCGTCATTATGGTATACCCGAGGTTATAGTTAGCGCCATCCAAGTACTTTACTATAACTCCAAGAGTGCAGTTTTTGTTGATGGTAACATCTCCGACCCATTCCAGGTTACTACCGGGGTCCTACAAGGAGATGTGCTTGCCCCGTTTTTGTTTATAGTGCTCATAGACTACCTGATGTCAGAATCAACCAAAAACACAGACCCAGGCGTAGTTACGCACCCTCGGCAATCCAGAAGACATCCTGCTCAAACCCTTAATGATTTGGACTTTGCCGACGACATTGCACTTCTTGAGTCAACCATACCCAGGGCGTCAGGAACAGCTTACTAAAACAGCAGTTGCGGGAAACAACTTGGGCGTCATCATCAGTGTACCCAAGACAGAGTACATGACGTACAACTGCAACCCACAACTGCAGCTAGAGGTATATGGACAGCCAATAAGACATGTTGCCAACTTTAAATATCTGGGGTCCATGATGGCCTCTAGCAGTCATGACATGGCCAAGAGGAAATCACTTGCATGGACAGCTTTTTGGAAGCTGGAGAAGATCTGGAGAAGTCCATCAATCTCCACATCCACTAAACTTAAGCTTTTTAACACCACCTGCGTGACAATATTGCTATATGGCTGTGAATCCTGGGTCATAACGGGGGACATGGAGAAAAAGTTAAACGTGTTCGCCACATCATGCTATAGGGTCATGCTTAACATCAAGCGGCTAGACCATGTGAGCAACGCCTGGATCTACAAGCTGACCAACACTCGACCCCTTATCACCATGGTAAGGCAGCGTCAACTGCGATTCCTGGGACATGCACTTAGAATGCCTGTGGGGGAACCATGCCGGACATATGCCCTGTATGTACCAACGCACGGCAAAAGGCGCCCAGGGCGCCAGCGACTGGACTACCTGGGCTACATCCGGAGTCTGTTGGGGGACACCAAGGGTGACCTGCGGCCAGAGGACATTGCCAACCTGGCGGCAGATCGACAGTCGTGGGCAAGACTTGTGGTCGACTGCTCCGCAGCCGGACGATGATGATGATGATGGTACTGACCTATGGCTGATGTATAGGGTGGATGGTACTGACCTATGGCTGATGTATAGGGTGGATGGTACTGACCTATGGCTGATGGTCTGACCTCCACCTCCTCCACACGACTGCCCCCTCCCCCGTTCAGTAGCTGTGTGATACTGGTGACAGGGTCGATGTCTGTTGGGTCTACTGGGATCTGAAATCAGAGCAAAATGGACCTGGTAAACTCAAATACCCAAATTATATTATATAATAATTGTACAATGCATTATTGTGTGAAAGCCCTATTTTTTTGTCACTGCACCTTTGCCTTCCCAAATCCTACCCCAATACCAAATTATGCTGACGAAAGTGTCCGGAAACACAAACAAACACAAAATCAATAATTAGCTTTGAATTTGCAGTTTCAGTCTTCAGCAAGAGATAAATGCCAGGATGATAAACATAATTCGCCAGAATATCTACAGGTTTGTACAGTTATTATAAAGTTATCAATTACAATGTAAGGTGATACTTACAGGCTTGCCCTCTACCTCTGGGTCAAAGAACCAGTCCGACTGAAAAATAATAGGCAGCTCCTTAGTAAGTCCAGTTGATGTCATAACAGATAACTTTATGTCATAACATATAATTCAGTTCTTCCAAGACTTAGTCTTATTACATCACTATTTATTACATATCACTACTATATTACATCTATGACTTTAAGGGCTATGTAAATAGATGAAGATAAAGAGGTTATACATGTCTGATGATGCTCTCCACGATGCGACACTGGTCTGACATGTCCTGGATCATGATGGCCATGTTATCCTGGGTCGTCCTCACCAGGGTGGGACCAAACACTATGGCCAGGTTACGAACCTCCATCTGTGGCAAGACAAGAAGCACATATGAAGGACAATGAACTATAAGCTGGCACATGTACTTTGGGTTTGACAACAAAAATCATTAATACTTTTCTCATAGTAAAAGAGAACAGAAGTGCTTGGAGGACCGTTTGCCGGGGCGCTACACTCCTAGGAGCATGCGGACATGAGTGAGTGAGTGATAGTAAAAGGTTGAACTTTATTCCAACACACAATTGTACAGGGATCAAATTTTCAGCGACCACTGTCGCCTTCATCAGGATAATGAATGACCAATCACTTCACCTGTACAATTGTGTGTTGGAATAAAGTTCAACCTTTTACTATAATGATTACTTACTACCAACACAGAAGAACTTTCATGATAAATATTTCTCTCTTTACGTCGATGAAGGTTAGACATCCAGGTAATACGATACGCCAAAAAAAACAGTTACTCAAGCAATTCAAAATCATATCCAGTTGCTTGAGTAACTGTTTTTTTTGGCGTATTTCTCTCTTTACATGTATCCAAACATTGTCACATTGTTATGAAAGGTTATTTCTTTCATGTATGTTTAATTGTGTCTTGCTATTTCCACTGCATTTCGCATTTCGTGTGGGGTCGTGTGGCGCAGTCGGTAGCGCGTTCGGCTCACACCTGAGAGGTCGCGGGTTCGAACCCTGCCCATGTCACCGAGCTTGTGTCCTTGGGAAAGACACTTTACACGACTTTCCTCACTTCACTCAGCTGTAAATGAGTACCTAGCTTCGGCTAGGGACGTCCCTCGGATAGGACGTTAAATGGAGGTCCCGTGTTTGGGAGAGCCATACCCCACGCACGTTAAAGAACCCACCGCACTTATCGAAAAGAGTAGGGGACCTTCCCGGTGTGAGTGGTTCAAACCTTACAGTCTGGTCTCGGGGTTGACATCTTTGAAAAGGTGATAGTCACCTGTTATGTCAATCCTTCCACAAATGTGGTAAATCTTCATAAATAAATAAATAAATAAATAAATATTCAATCATGACGTAATATGCAGACTGAACATTATTTCAAAGCCCGAGACCACAACTCTATAACAGGTTTACACTGCAATAAGATTGTATGTGCAGTACTAACCATGTGGCATAACGGCAGAGTGCTCAACTCAGAAGCAAGAGGTCTCAGGTTCGAGTCCTGACATGCCACCGATCTTATGCCTTTGGGTACTAAGTCTTGAACTACTTTCCTCACTTAACTCAAGTGAAAATGAGCATTGTCCTGTCCTATACAGTGTATTTGTTTTTATGTATGGGACACAACACCAGCAACAGCTGCCTGTGTCCCACGTGTATTGTATTGTTATTTCAATAAATCAAATCAAACAGTCCTCACCTTGTTGATGTATGACTTTGATGCCACCTTCTTTAAGTGACCAACAAGGAACTTCAGAGTTTCAAAGTGGTGATCAGGAAGTGCGTGGACCTGTGAGGGCAGAATGAATGTTAGTCTCATGGGATTCTATGAACTACCCTCAAATTACCTATAACTTTAGTCAAAACCTACATGCATGCATGGACAGTTCAAAATGAACTATTGGCATTCTATCAATGTTCTAGCCAGCATCTGTTTTTATATCATTTGACGGAATTTAGCCTCTCATGACAGAAAAAAAATTTGGCCTACCAGTAACCCATCTTTGACGGACAGAAATTGGTGACTGTGTAAAGATATGTCACTCAACTAAACTTTAAGTTAGTGAAGTTTGTCTGCCTGCAAAATTTTCCCCTCAAAATGAATGAAATAGCACATTAGAGGGTCAAGTTTTCAAACTTTTCTCTCGGTAGCATGTGTCTTTTCCCCTTAGAATTGTTGAGCTTGACATGTTGAGCTTGACATGTAAGTCAAACAAAAATCAAGGTGACTAGCTGACTAGAGCACTGATTTGTATACAATCATATAAACATTGTATCATGTCATAATAAATAATGGTCTAACAAAATTGGTCTGCATGCTTATTGCTGGTATTTCTGTATCCTCTACAGTGAGTCTACTGACAGAGTACAGGCTGTACAGACTAGGGCTGCGGACCGGTACACTGTACCGGTCCAATACCGTAAAAATCGTTTCGGTACAGGTCCAAAATACCGGATCATGAAGTAACGAGTATATACCGAAGTAGCTAGTTTACACCATGTATATGACTAAAGATAGGTAAATCCTACCACAAAGACGAAAAATTAGCACTGGAAAAGACGTAAACACCGTCGATTGATTTGAGATCCTCAGTCTCACGAGACATCGCGAGAGTGTGGCTGATCCAGGGTTGTGATTGGTCAACAAACTCAAATCAGGTCAGAGGTCAGTCATTTTCCCTTCCCTCCAACACTTTATTATTGTTTCTGTGTCATGATTGAAAAAGTGAAGAACACGTGTTAATTTGTCAAATTGTTCAGGTACAGGTACAGGTCCGGACCTGTACCTAAACCTCTGTACCAGTACCTGTACCTGTACCTGATGTTACGTTTAGGTACCCAGCCCTAGTACAGACTAATATGATACATGTCTCCTGTGTGCATATTAACGTACCAGTTCTCGCAGTGCCCACATTCTTTTTCTGGAGTCCTTGTGTCTGTTTGCTTCGATAAACCTGCCGTACATGCCTATAGTGGAGAACAACAGTGTTAGAACACCATAACAGAACGACACATTGTAACACATTAACTTACATATACAGGGATAATCTAAATTTTATTTATCTCAAAGCAGGCGTCAGGAAAAAAGACCAGACTTCCCACGTACCCAATAGGACAGGGCACCGGAATATTGGAACTGATGCAATCCAAAAAAAGATGATAATAACTAGAGAAGTAACATTTGCAAAGCAATGGTCTGCCCTGTTAATTTTTACTCAAACACATTCACATACATGTACTACGAGTATATGGTGACAGGAGTAGAGCAGACCATGAAATTGCAACATTATGTAACCCAACACCAGTCACCATGGTGACAGACGTCAACAAATCATGTCATTGGCCAGGTTAGAGGTTAGTGTTTTGAACAGAAGAGGAGGAGGAAGAAACTGAGTAAAAACAATTATGTTTTCCTTCAGTAAACATAACAAATCAGTCCGGTACTGGTACCCAATCCTAGCAGCTAACATTTCAACATCTTTTTCATGTCCTTGATTCCTCATACATGTATCCCTAAGTCCCTAATCTATGCACAGTGAGAAACTTACTGTTGGTAACAAGTGGATCCGGGAGTTTCCGGAAAAAAGACTTCAGCAGAGAGCTGATGATGTTGGTATCACCCCATTTCTGAAATAGATATATAATGTTTTACATTCGCAATCAACATTCAGCATGGAGGTAATCACAATATCTTGGGCAAGTTACATAAATGTATAATATTATACCTACATGATTGTACATGTAATCATGCAATGTTACCGTAATCACTAGAATCAAATAGTAGTTTTAAACAGTTACATACTAGTTATTGTAGTGAATGAGTCTGCTCTCTCTTCTACCTTTAAATAGATTACATTGTACTTAGGATGATATTATACAATGTATGTCTAAAGTAAAGCTACCTTTGGCACACTAATGTTAGGCCACACCGACTTAATTTTACGGATCACATCCTCCAAAGAATCTCCTAACTAGTGCGCGCGGGGGATTAAAAAAATTCTGGCCAAAAATAAAAATGCTACTAAACCACAGGAATACAAAGCTGGTACTGTGAAATTGTGGCAGCACATAGCGACGTACGTGTATACCAGAAGCCTGCACATGCTGGCTTTTTGCGGAATTTATGAATCGGTACCGTACGTATGTACTGAGTTCCTGAGTCGTGGAGCTTCTGTAGCCTGGGAGCCATTGATTCCTCCAGAGTTATCCCCAGCTCCCTATTGTCGCTAACCACCATGGACTACCCAGGCCTAGAATCAGGCTAGGGTTTCGGAGGACATGATCTTTTTTTTTTGAGAAGAGGCGAAAATCAATGCACACGCAGATAAATAAAATTAAGATGGTGTGGCCTTATCATTGAAATCAAGCAGTTTTTGGCAGATTTCCTATGTACCCTGACTTACATGTACATGTACAATAATGTAGCCCTCATTTTAAACAATTTTCTTAAACAAGATAGATTTCCAGACATTTCCTGGAATTAGTGGTGCATACCGGTTCACTGGACTTGGATCCGGACTTGTAAGAATGTTTAGGTTCAAGTCCAAAAAAACCTAAAAGTCAAGAACCGAGTCCGGACTTATAACCATAAAAGACCATTTCACATACCCCGTTTCTTTCCAAACCACCTAAAACCTTCCGTAGATTGCAAAATCTTTGCTGCAAAATGAAAAAAAAAATTGCCATCGGGCATCGTTAAGTACCGGCCTCCATGTTATGTGGCCAAAGTTTCACCCAGACAATATTGCAAGGTTGCCAACATGCAATTTTGTATATGCCATGGGTTAACCTAAACCTCTGGATTTGAATCCGGACCTGAACCTAAATGTGGGTTCAGGTATGCACCACTACCTGGAACTGACCTCATCATCCAGGTTGATGTTTTCGATGCCTTTGTTTAACTCCTCCTGCAGATGAGCCACTCCAGAGGAGTTCCCAGGGATCCTGTAGATGCCGATCACCTCCAGACCTTTAGCCTCCACTATGGTACAGCACAGTTCCACTATCAGGGGGACATACTGCAGAAACAACATGCACAGGTTACAGTAGCTGTTCTACTATCAGGGGGACATACTGCAGAAACAACATGCACAGGTTACAGTAGCTGTTCCACTATCAGGGGGACATACTGCAGAAACAACATGTACAGGTTACAGTAGCTGTTCCACTATCAGGGGAACATCCTGCAGAAACAACACGTACATTGTACAGGTTACCGGGAAACCAAATTTTACTTGGGGCAACCTACTAGTATTTTTGAACCTAGGTAGCCCAGTGTGCTACCTAAATTTTAAGAATGCCCCCCTCCCCAAATCATGCCCACTTGGCTTGCACCACTGTATCCGGCAGATGCTTTTCAATTTTAGGTATTAATGGCTATCACTAGTATCAGTTAACTAAAGGCTGTTAGAAATATTGTCAAAGGCGTATGTATGTAACATTACTTAATTTGAGGAAAGTAGTAACTTAAAGGTGGGGCAACCTAAAATTCTGATGGGCAATCGTAATTTTTGCCGTAGGTTGCCCACTGGGCAACCTGGTTCAAAAAAGTATTTTGTAGCTGTGTGTGAAAGGTAAAGGCAGTGGTAGAAATATAAATATAAATGTAATTTTCAGTATGCTGCAATATCCGCAGAATACTGAAATATAAAGTTTTATAAGTATTTATAAATCTGCATTTCTCCTCTGATCTTTCAGTCACTGACGAAAGCTAGTGGATACTAGCTTTAAGTCTGACCGTTTCCAAAATTATCCAGTTGCTTGAGTAACTGCTTCTTCAAGCGTATCTTATTACCTGGTTGTCTAACCTTCATTGACGTATTAGAAACACAACTTTGACAAACCTCATTAGACCCAGATGGCGTACACTCTTCAAGATGTACACCAAACATTCCTATAGGTTCTGGTGATGCTGAAGTCTTGGGACCAAGTCTTCTGAACCACTCCTTCCAGTTCTGCTTCGTCTTGACTGAACCGACATAATCCTCAGGGCCTGGAGGAGAAGGGATGGAGATGTTTACTCACCATTACACACTTCTGCTGACAAGTCACTATCAAGCAATTGTAATATCATATTTTTTTTATTTTTAAACCAAATTTAACATCATTTTTCCCCAACCGGGGGTTAGACGTGCTTGCACCAGGTACAAGACTTTTTTTGAAGCAACCTAACACCAACCCAAACCCTAGTAGGGCCCAGGAACCCTCTAACTGAGGGGGGAAATATGTGTTAAGTGCCTTTCCCAAGGGCACAACGTCTGGGTGCATGTCCGGATATGTCTGGGTCCCACCCTGGGGATTGAACCTGGGTCTCCTTGCTTGACAGTCGGACGCTCTATCCACTACACCACATGGACGCCACCAATGTGTCAGTCAAGCTAAATGTACTATCTATAAAAACTTGTTTGCCTGTCTGTTATAGTTTTACTGGGTTGTGTTGCTCTTTTTAGATTGCATAATGATGGTACATGTACATGTACCAAAGAAAGTTCATCTGAAGCATAAAGGTTTTTATCTAATTAAAAAGCAAAAACCGTAATTACCACAAGAAGATTAAAACAATAATCATTCATTTGACGCATTAAAGGTTTTTATCTAAATCAAAAATCTCATCTTCAACATGACCCTGGCAGGAACCTAAATTCAGCTACAAAATCTGACGTGATACTATATCAAACTGAATAAATTAAATCACATAGATCTGCAGGGCTTAAAATTAAAGATGGTCCAATGGCCACTGACCACTAAAATTTAGGCTGGGACAACTAAAAAGACACTTTGGGACATTTTTGGGACAATAGAAAAAAATAATCAATGTCAGAATGTCATCCCTTCTTTGCTTATCAGGCACACATCCTGGCTTTTGGATCTGAAAAAGTCGCTCAAATTTCCTGTCTGCTCTGCAATTATAGTGTGCCTGGGAGTAAACAAAGTAAAAAAAAGTCATACAACTTCCAAAAAAGGAAAGGTTGGGACAGTTCACCCTCACTTCGGGACAACTGAAATTTCTTTTTGGGACAGTGCTGGGACAATAGGAAGGAAAGTTAATTTCGAGGCCTGGATCTGAATCAATTAGGCTAATCCTAAAGTGAACAGAACATGTAACTCTATAACAGTAAGCCTGATGTCTGTACCTTTAATGGCTTTCCTGAAGGTGGAAGGAGAAGGTTGGGAGCCTTTCGGCCGTCTGGTTAGTCCCCGCAGCTGGATAGTAGGGGACGGAGCTGCCCGTCCTGTGGCCTGGGGGCTGGACAACAACAAACAAACAAACAAACAACATCTATTAGTATCTAAACATTCATTTCAATTTCTATAGTATTACTGAACCACTTGGGACTGGACAAATTATGGCCTCTGAATCTTTTTGGAAGAAATATTACTGTACACAAGATTTAAAGAGAGAGAAACATACTCAAACACCAGTATTCCTACCATGTATTTAACAATGCCATGATGTCTGGAATGTCTATACCTTTCTCATCTGAAACTGTGCTTTTATAGTACAGACAAAAGTTCTGATTCCTAATACAGGGCCAACAATAAAGTCCACCTGCAGCTGCTTGCTATCATACATGTACAATGTAACTAAGACTATTGATTGAACACTCAGTCATAGTGTGTCCAGGGAAACATAATTGGGGCCAGACGTAACGTTGGTGCACCTACATTGTAAGATGTTTCCCTACATGTGCATACAATGAACAGGTGCAATGTACCTACATTTTGTAGTGTGTGTCAAAAGTCATGTGTGTGCCTACATGTACATCAACATAAATTTGCCCTATGACAAATCTGTGTACCATGCCTATTTTGGGACAAAATTCTAAAGGTATGTCCACCCTGCATTGATTCAGTTGTCATGCATGCAACTGCTTCTATCAGCAAATACATCATGTTAAACCTTTTATTTTTAATCTGGTGAAAATCTAATATGCACAAGCTGAAATTTACATTAAGTGGCTTTTACTGGGTACAACCAGAGGGAAATAATATACACAAGAAGACACATGCATGAAAGAGTTGTAGAGACAGATACCTTAAGAAAAGTTTGACAGCACTCCTTACTATTATCCTAGGTCTGAAGAGGAAAGAAGAAAGGTAAGAAAATAAGGCTGAATCCACTGTAGGATCAAAGAGTGATAGGTGCATGGCACTTTTACTATAATTAAGTCCAAAGTTAGAACTGCACCAACTGGGCTATGTACAGTAGAAATGCATTTTTGAACCATCCAAATATCATAATTGTGTTCTTTGAAATTAAAAACTCCACCAGTGACAGTGCACACTGATATGCACAAAACATTAATGTTATCAATGTCCTCAACATGAAAGGTAACTTATACGTGATATACTGTCCATCTAAAGATAGATTTTCAAGTCACAAAGATTAGTAATTCAGGAAATCGTGTTAGGATATGTGAGGATGATAACATGACAAAAATCAGCATACAGTCAAAGCCGACCACGGGAAAAATGTGGACACCTTGGACAGGTGGTCTCTTTGAACTTGCGTATTTGTTATCTCATGCGCTAGACTCGCTAGGGCCCTAATTTTTGGGTGGCAAAAAGCTCTTGACCACATGATGATTGACCACCAAGTGATGATTGCCATGATAATGAAATGACAGAATCATTCCTTTGTGAAGGGAGAATATGTTTTCAGTGTTTTCAGTAAACTTTAACTGCTTGCTTACACTCTGTTATTGAAATAAAGTCTCCCCACAGGCTGGGATGAAGTTAGTAAAGGGACAGGAAGTGAAGGGGAAATGATATAACCACAGACTGACAGGAAAGTTCAACTGGAGGTCAAAATGGTCTCCCCACAGGCTGGGAGGACGTGAGCAGTATGGTGTGGAATACTCTCCAAGCAGAGGTTTGGGTTTGGGGTTATTTTTGGCATGTTTTTAGGCCTTTTAATCTGGGTTTCTCTTTTGCACTGGATTTTTTTTTGACCCAAACCAATTGCAACCTCTGCCGGTAGTCAAAAGCTTCAATGTGCTATAAACCTAATCACTTCAACACATTACAGTCGTTCTGCAAGTAGGTGTGAACCAGACACATGAATAGGCACAGTCAGCAGGAGGCGTGCGGCTGAATGAATGTCTTTCTGACTGCCTGGATGTGTGATAATAAAATGGATATCCCTAATGATAATTTGATGGTTCCCGGGGAGGAGCACTGTCACGTTTCTTGAATAGGTTTGCCCCGCCCCGGGGTGAGTGCCGGCAGAGGTTGGGTTGGGTAAAAAAACAATTCTATTGCAAAAGACAAACCCGATAAAAAAGCCTAAAAACATGCCGAAAATAACCCCAAACCTCTGCTTGGAGAGTAGGTGTGGGAAACAATAATGAATAAAACAAGAAATTCAAACTCTTAAGACTTACACAACTCTCAGACTAGGAGTAGGAGGGTGCACGAGAAAAGTCATGGAAGAGAAGGAAAAACAACACATAAGCTTAGGGAACAACAGCAGAATGCAATATGACAGGCATTTTTCCTTTTGACCTATTATTTAAGTCTTGACTGTTATTAACTACATTGTAACAGGGCTCGGGTGCATGTGCACCTTAGTGCACCCAAAATTGGAGCTGTGCACCCAATATTTTTCTGTAGGTGCACTGGTGCACCCTAATATTTTTGTAGGTATTTTTGTACATATCAAATGTATAATAGTATGAAGGATATTATTGGCATCTAAGTGTCAGAAAGATAATAAAATCTTTGTTGTAATTATATTTAAGATTTTAAAGTTAGCTCCCATTTCAGGTTCAAGCTCAGATGAGGAGCAGTAAGATCTGTAATTAGATTTTGTTTTATATGCAGATCACCCAAACAAAATTTTGAGCACCTAATTTTTTAGCTTGGGTGCACCAGTGCACCTATTCCTAAAAATGAATTTCGAGCCCTGTTGTACATTGTACATACATACATATACCTACTGTGGGCAGCTTCCGTCACTGGTATCTAACATGTACATGTACAGTTAACATAAAACTTTGACAGTGGATAGGTTCAAAAATGATGGAGGTACAAGTGCCTACTTACATGCAAAGCAACAGGTGTCCATGAAATAGCGCAAACATTTCTACTATCATATTCTCAGATTCATGAGGTAGTATTTTGGCCTGGTGCTACAGTAATGTATGCAGAAACAAGTTCTGACTCACTTGAGGAGATCCCCATACTGCGTATGTCTCTTCAGGATGAGTTCCCTGCTACCTACTGCTTCCTGTGATAAAAGAAACAATCCACCAATGAATATATCTTAATATCATAATTATGCATGATATATATCATATGCACGTTATACATCCGCCTTCCCTACTACAGCAACAACTTTACTTCTCCTTAAAGTGTTCAGTGGCTCTTGCGTCCTCATGAAGCGTGTGACATAATGGTTGCGTATTTGGCCTAGAACCCATAGGCCCTGGGTTCCAATCCTCCGGCATGCCCCAATGTTGTTCCCTTAGGAAAGGCATTTAGGACTTTCCTTACTTCACTCAGGTGGAAATGAGTACCTACAAAATGTAGCTTTTGTTAGGGACGTTCCTCAGTTAGGACATTAAATGGAGGTCCCGTGTTTGGGGAGAGCCACACTCCATGTGCACGTTAAAGAACCCACCACACCTTTCAAAAAAGAGTTAGGGACATGCTCTGGTGTGGGATGGCACTACTACCTGAAAGTTGGTGATTCACTACAGAAGAATAGTGTGAAATGTACACTAATGGAGATCCTAATAGTACAAATAAGCATGGAAACAACCCCAGACTTACCTCATCATCCTGAGCTGCGTTGTTCTGGATAGCTGAGATCCAGGACAGCATGTCATCATGGTTCTCAGCCTGGGGATATGAACAGGACCATTGTCATTTACAGGTACATGTACAGGTGTATGTACATGAGCATCTCAGCCTAATGTATTGCACCTTTGCGAAACCTGTTATGTATTGTACATAGCATTTTGGTAGAACCTCTCATTTAAGGTCAAATTTGTGTATTTAAAGGTGAAATCTCGTCTATAGTATTCAAATCTTTTCAACAGGCAAAATTCTGGGTTTCACACAACAAAGTACGTTCTGCTGATGTGCTATTTACATGTACATGTACATTATAATTGGATCTTGAATACAAGTGAATCAGGTACTGAAAATTGTGCCCAGTATAACATGGAGAAGGCTATCTTGTCAAGTACTCAAACACCTGGTCCAGATTTACATTTAGGGAAAAGATGTGTCGTACAACACCTGACCTGTCGTAGGACAGTTTAAAGTTTACACACAACTGAGAGTGCCACTTTTTTCCTAGTGTAAATCCTACTTAATCTTTGTTGTTGTCCCTTATGTACATGTACTCCCTTACATTAATTTTGTAAAATACTGTACATGGTTGACAAAATGTACAATCATGACATGTACATGAGACATTTCAAATCTTAATCTTAGGCCACACCAATTTAATTTGTTGCTTCTCAGATTTTTTCAGAAAAAATATGAAGTGACAGGGCAAAAAAAAAACAGGCCAAGGCACCGCATGATAGCCAAAAATGGTACAATATGAGCTATGAAACCAGGCTGGTTTATAATCAAAACAATTATAGATTTTGAACTTGTAATGAAACAAAATTGCATTGTTACACTGAAAAACTTTAACAACTAGGAAGAAAAGGACTTTCTTCAAATCTTGGGGCCAAGATATATCTTTCATTGAGCATTTTGCAGTTGATTTAGAACATTTTTTTTCTTTTGCAAATCAGAAAAAAATGGACAGGGTGAATCCGAGAAACAACAAATTAAATTGGTGTGGCCTAAATATGTCAAATATGGCACACATCAAAGCGGTGAAAACACCTACCTGAAACAGATACTCGACACAGTTGACTGAACTGTGAGTCAGCAGCCTGAACACATTCTTCCTCTTGGTGTAATCATACGCGATGTCGGGGATGCTCCCCTTTATGCTGATGGGATGTTCATCTCCAACGGCTACAGTCTGGAAACAGCAAGATTTCACGGTCAGGGTGATCATATCACAATGACTAGGGTTGTCTGAACTTTGTTCCAAAATAATCCTCCCTTGACTTGTCCTTAAAGTTCTCATGACACCAAAAAATGACCTTAGCTGATAGTAATTGACATAACTAGTATTTACCTGGCTATCAGACACATTTACAATAAATATGCACGGTTCTCCTGTTACAATACATTCGAAATTCTAATGACCTGCCTTGGAAAAGTCAGCACAAGCCAGTACTAGCGGGTGATGTGCATCTCTACATTTTGCAAATTGTTTTATTTTTGCATTTCTGTGCTTTTTCCTGAGCTGACATCACTGGATGACGTCAGCTCAGGAAAAAATACAGACATGCAAAAATAAAATGTAGAGATGCAAATCACCCTTGAGTAGTGCTGTGTACCTAAACCCATGTTTACATGTAGGTTCAGGTCCGGATTCAAGTCCAGAGGTTTAAGGTTCAGTTCCTGACTTGTAAGTCCAGACCTAAACCCATGGCATATACAAAATTGCCTGTTGGCAACCTTGCAATGTTGTATGGGCAAAACTGTGGCCACATAACATGGAAGCTGACAGTTGACGATGCCTGATGGCAATGTTTTCTTCATTTTGCAGCACAGATTTTGCAATCTATGAAAGGTTTTAGGTGGTTTGGAAGGAAAAGGGGTATGTGACACGTTTTTGTTTAAAAGTGCTCTATGTAGTTTTTTGGCCGTCTAACCTTAAAACAAAAAGTCGATTTTCTGGCCATTTCTTTACATTGCTAGTTGAATAAACCCTACCGTGTTACACCGATCCATTCAGTTCATGGAGGCGAGACAATATTTTTGCGATACGAGCGGTTAGAAAACTGAGAAATCGCACACGCGCGCTTGGGTGTCCGCCATGTTTGTTGACTTCCGAAACGAAAACCGTTGTTTGTTTACGTTCCAGCGGTGGCATCAACTCGGTGCCACCGGGAACTGAGCGCACATCGAGCGGACTGTTTTTGCGCTAACAAAATACGCCAGAAACGTGATTTAATGACGCAAATGTGTTGAAAAGTGATAGTAAATGATGATAAGACCAAGATTTGTTAGAGTCAGAATATTTGATTTTTTTGCGCAAAAAACTACATAGAGCACCTTTAATAAGTCCGGAATTGGTTCTTGACTTATAGGTTCTTTTTACTTGAACCTAAACATTTTTACTTGTCCAGAACCGGTCCAGCGAACCGGTACACAGCACTACCTTTAGTCTTTGCCAGGGAATAATAACTAAGGATGGATATCCCTTCAGCTGCAAGACCAACTTGTTGTTTTTTTTCATCCTATTTGACATTGGTAAAACAAAATTTTCACCACAAAATTAATGAAAGAAGTTAGAATTTTTGCATAGGATATTCAAGGAGTTCATAATGCACCAAGGAGTTTTCAAAATATTAGCCAGGTAAATTCATGCAATCATGGCACCTAATTGAAGCAGTAGAAACATGACATTGTGACATTTTGAAAAGATTTATCATAAGGCCACACCAATTTGATTTCTTGGTTAACGGATTTTTCTAGAAAAATAATGGAGCGGGCAGGCGAAAAAAAAATAAAAACAGGCCTAGGCATCGTATTATGGCCCAAAATGGTACGATAGGAGCCATGAAGTCAACACACCAGGCTGGTTCAAAATTTTAACATTCAATGAATTTTGAACTTTAAATGATACCATTGCATTGAAAGATGGAATAACTGTAACAACTAGGATGAAAAGGTCTGTTTTCAACTCTTCAGGGCAAAATATGAGCATTTTGCAGTTGATTCTGGATTTTTATTTTTATTTGCAAATCAGAAAAAAATGAAGCGGCGAATCCGTTAACCAAGAAATTAAATTGGTGTGGCCTAAGTGTTTAATTGTAATATAACTATTCAAGACTTCCTTTAAAGTTTAAAGACTTCTTAAAAGTTTAAAGTTTAAAGGAAGTCTGGAGGGAAACACTAGTTGTCATGCATCAGTTTCACCATTGATGCCAGAAAGTTGTCATTATTCTGACCGACAGCAAAGCTGGTTGATTCCAGAAAACAATTGGGTGACCTTGTTGAGAACTTCCTTCTGTGACATTTTGACAGACAGAAAGACCTACTCTCCAAGCAGAGGTTAGGGTTTCGGGTTATTTTGGGCGTGTTTTTAGACATTTTTTATTGGGGTTTCTTTTTTTTGACTGGAATTTTTCTTTCATCCAATTTTTCTTTCAAAGAAAAATTCCAGTTCAAAAATAAACCCTGTTAAAAAAAGTCTAACAACACGCCCAAAATACTGTAACCGAAAACCCTAAGTACCTCTGCTTGGAGAGTAAGAAAGACCTACCACTGGCCCTGCTCTTCTCTCCTTGCAGATGTACAGCATGTGAGCTTTCAACACAGCCCAGGCCTCTTTCCACTTTGCACCACTCACTCTCTGTAAGGACCATACAGGTAGCATATTAGGCCACAGCAAGTAAATTTTATGGATGACAATCCCCAGACTCCAAATCTAATGCGAGCGGGCGAAAAACAAAAACAAGGCGAGCCGAAAAAGCAAGGTTCCTACATTTTCAAATTTTTACTCAATATTATTGTAAAAATGGTTTTGATTCAGTAGGAACATTATAATATATATATATACACAGCCACCATCACATATCACTGCATCAAAGTAAGAAACAAAACATCAGAGCCTTTTCTTGTCTCCTCTCTTCAGTTATCTGTCATCCACCTTCCTGCACGGAAACAGACATCTTTGCCCAGTGTTCGAAATACCTGTCTGCAGTCTGCAATCTGCAGATAGATTTTCAAGATTGCAGAAAAAAAATTTATACAATCTGCAATTTTGCAGCAGGAAAAATTGGCAATTGGGATTTGGTGCTCTTGGCCCCAAGGACAGACAACACTTAAGCTCCTGTTCTGAAACAACAGGAGCTTCTTCACTAATTTACATCAACCTTGTCTTGACCTGTTTATCTTTTGTTTCCTTTTGGACTTCCAAAAATTTGTCTTCACTAATTTGCATATCAATCAATAGTTCATGCTTATAAACTTGCAAAATTGTAGTATAGAGGATTGTGTATTTGCAGAAAGTATTTCCAAATTGCAGAACAAAACTTTGACTCTTCTGCAATATTGCAGAGCACTGAAAAAAAAGTATTTCAACCACTGTTTGCCTATTCTTTGCATATAGACCATGGTTCCTATGGTCCTTTGTACGGAAGCCTTGTCACATTGCTCCTATGGTCCTTCGTACAGTAGCCTTGTCGCATTGTCCCTATGGTCCTTCGTACGGTCGACCCATACCACCATTATGATAATTATTAATTTTCTATCCCTAAGCCAGAGGCCTAAAAATCCCTGACTCCCTACCTTTCCTTTCTCGTTAATAGAGAGTCTGTAGTTGAGCCAGCCCTCCTTGATGACATCAGCAGTACTCGTGGTCACAGGTGCTGATTCTGAAGACCTCCTCACTGCAAGACTTTCCTCTGTCGCTTCTTGGATCTTAGGTGTCTGGAAAAGTCAACATCACATCCGGTATCAATCATCATTTTAACAAAATGTTCCACCACTCAGAACTTTTAAGCATTCCACTAGGTTTTCAACTAGCTCACACAACTTCCAACGTCCAAATTCCTTGTTCAAAATCTTTTTACAGTGACGGTTTCTTTCCCCGTACGGCCAAGCTTTAGAATTCCCTCCCAGACAAGTGTTTCCCACCAACCTACAATCTATAGGCTTTTAAATCAAACGTTCACCGTCATCTCTTGACATAGCCATGTTTCTCTCCTCTTTCTAGTTCAATGCCGAGAAGTGGTCGCATAGGCCTTGCATTAAACTACTCCTTTAAAAAAAAAAGTATTGTGTGGCGTAATGGTTGAGTGTTTATTCCTGAACCCATACAATGTACATGAATTCTCTTACATGTACCAATGTTGTGCTCTTGGGAAAGGCACTTCGCACAACTTTCCGCACTTCACCCAGGTGAAAATGAGTACCTAACTTTGGTTAGGGACGTCCCTCAGATAGGATGGTAAAATTATAAATAGAGGACCCTGTGCTTGAGGAGAGCCACACCCCCTGTGACGCATGTTAAAGAGCCCACCACACCTTTCAAACAAGAATAGGGGCATGCCCCAATCTGCGATGGTCCAAATTTTAACATATGCTACAGAATGCATTCCCTATATGATTCTCTACCTTTAAATGAAAATGATGAATAACGGGTGAGGAAATATACTAAAAAAATAGTGAAAGAAAAGAAGCAAATAAGAGAAGAAAACAATCTTTTCGAGAATGGGATAGTTTTTTCGTGCTACTAAAAACCCATACAATGGTAAATTAACTTACATTTTCTCCAAAGAAACTCTTGAGTTTCCTTATGCTGGGCATCCGTTGTGGAGTGTATCTGGAACAAGAAAGTCAAAATTATCAGTCAAAATTCACTGTGTTTAAAAGCTGGAAACACATCTGTCAGTCATGTCTGTTTACATTCTGGTATTTTGTGGTGGTACCAGTGCAGAGTATACCTTGTGTGGGGGGCTGTTTTAATGCCAATCAAAAATATCAGAAATGTGAGACAATTTAATAAATATGTTAAAAAGTGGAAATAGATTATTACACAAAGCTTTTTTCATCAAAATGTTTCAAATTTTGGTTACAAAATGATTGTCCTTTTACCAACTCATTACACATTTTGTCATAAGAGGGAGTAAATGCTAATATGTATGTGAACACATACAGGTATCACTGGTAGTACTCAAAAACTGTCAGTGTACGAGACAATCTTAAAGTTTGTGTTATTTCTGAATAATAATTCAAACAATAAATTTTAACCTTTTCATTAAACAACTATGTTGATAGATGGATAAAATGTAACAACTAGAAAGGCAAAATATTACAATTTTGAAATAGACTCACAACCTGAAATCTTTTTTTCCCTTTTGTAAATAAGAAAAAATGAAGCAGGCAAATCCAAGAACCAAATGAATATTAAATTGGTGTGGCCTAAGAAAGGACACATTATACTGATGTAGAACATATGAACAAGTGTTCTTACTGTTCTTTGTTAGAGAACACGTCGTCTGATTCTGGAGACAGCTGGTCTGCTTCAGGTGACGTGGCCATCAGGTAGGAAGAGCGGCGTGTGCTGCGCACCTGGTCAGCACCTGCAGCAGCCGCAGAGAGATCACATCAGTTACTACCTTCCACCTAGTACAGCATTAATAGTGAAAACCCTTCCTTTCAGTGCATAGGGGCACTGTATAGGGGCCCATCTCTATTTCTATAGCCCTTTGGCTACACAGGGGCAGTACAATGGGGGCTAGTCTACTGGTGTTCAACTTCCATACTCTTTTTCTTGTAGGTGCGCTAAGCAAGAAATACCATTTTTCAAGTCTTAGATATGTTTTAAACCCCAGACTTCTGATTTTGAATGCTACTGCGAAGTAGTGTAGGGGCCCCTACGCTAACATTTGACCCACTACGCTAAATTACCCCCCCCCCACGCCAATTTTTAATACAGCGTAGGGGCATTATGACTGTATTTCTATGTTCAAGAATGCCAGATCAAAATGTGAAAAATTACCAATCAAGGATACATATTGTACATACCTTAGAAATAACATTTTTTCCCTTTGGGTATCCCTCAAATGGCCTCTTTTGTAGCTAAATTTTTAAAAGCCTCAAAAATGCTTTCTAGTTATCATAGAAGCACTTTTGAATACTTGAGATTCAAGACTCGGAATGACAACCTGCCTATAGGGCTTATTCACCACAGATTGTCACGTGACTCTCCCCCTGGCGTCCGCCATTTTGGGGCTACCGCTATGCAAGATCATGCAATGCATGCTATGCAAACTCTTGGCGATAGTTGTGTATTTTGGGCCACAATCTACGTTTTGGACACTCTTCTTGTTAGTAACATTGTCCTTTGGGTTGTTCTGGCTCCGTGTCCACTTTTCATGTTGTCAAGATTGGCTTTTCAGTCTTTCTTTGCTGATCAGAAATCGGTGTGTTTAATCCTGGCGCGGCGTACGGGGCTGTACATGTACATGTAGATTGAAACGTGGGTAGCCATGAAAACGGTAAAATGTTGGACTCGGAGCTACTTGTCCCTTTACTCTGTGGTAAATCTCCATGTAGAACAGGGTGCTGGCAACGTGTAACACTCACCTTGTCCAGCCACAGTCGCGGTAGTGCGGACTGAGGATGGCGGCCGATGGCCTCGCCTTTGCTTGTTGTTTATCCAGACACACTCCGGGGCTGTTCCAAAATAGCCACGACTTTTTGCGTTTCCCGACTACAACGTACTTAATTGTCACCACGCAACTGTCCCACAACACTTTCTACACATCCTGATACAACGCTTCCAGACTCTTGAACCGATCCTGTGTGTAAAAACTTCTGCCCAGTACCAAATACGAAGCTAAGTCACGTCAATGGACTCCGCTGGCGGTAGACGCCGTTTCTATCAGACTGATCAAAACTCAACAGAAACGGGTCAATCCCAACAGATTTTATTTTGTTCCAGTAACGAGAGGTATGAGTGGTGGTAAACTCTTCGTGTAATAGGACAAAGGACAGTTTACCTAACGTTTGTCGGCCATTTCAATGCTTGGAAACTCGCTGTAGGCGCTGTAGCCCCAAAATGGCGTCGCACGGGACATGAGGGGTCGTGACGTCATGATATATAGATGACGTGTGGTGAATAAGCTCTATATCTACATGTGGAACAGCTGTTCTCCTGTATCTACACAAGAAACGTGGCAGGATTTCAGCCCTGACACAGACAGCAGGAAGGAAGCTGTAGTGAATAGAAACAGGAAGTTCTGCATAGAGAGCTGCCGGACTGCGGACAGGGCCTGCTGCCTGGACTTGGAAACCTTGACTTAGGAACCATGTCTGTGTAATGTTGTGGTTCAGTCTCAGGGCTCGAAATTCATTTTTGGGAATAGGTGCACTGGTGCACCCAACCTAAAAAAATTAGGTGCACAGAAAAATTTTTGCGTGCACCATATAAATCAAAACCTAATTACAGATCTTACTGCTCCTAGCTATTATATAGTATGAGCTTGAATCTGAAATGGGAGCTAACTTTAAAAATTTTAAACAAGTACTACAAGTTCATTATTTTTCTGACACTTATTATAGATGCCAATAATATCCTGCATACTACTCTACATGATAATAATACCTACAAAAATATTTGGGTGCACCCACAGAAAAAATTTGGGTGCACAGCTCCGATTTTGGGTGCACTAAGGTGCACATGCACCCAGTATTTCCAGCCCTAAGTCTGCTTATACAAAACCAGCTGCCCATATACATATGTAGGCCAGATTATATTTTACAATGTATACATACATGTAAGTCTTCTAAGTATGTAGATATAGTTGCAATTATATATAGTAATGAAGACAAAAAATAATGCCAACAGATAGAATCCTATGCAATGTAGAAAACAGTGAAGTTCATTGTTATATTAATGTATCTGAATATCTGTGACCCCATATTGGTAACTTATAATTTATACATATAACTGTTCAATGATGATGTGAAACTGTTTGAATGCATCTACAAAAGGGATGGCACTGCACTAAGGGAGAGAAGAGTTAGTAACAGTTAGACTAAAGGCATAATCATTCATTCTGCAAAGCAAGCAAGGCTGTCCAAGCAAGAATGAAGCCTCATGTAGATGTATGTGAGTTGTGAGTACCTACCCGTGTTCACATTTTTCTCTCTCAGCACCACCACCGTGTGGTCGTTACTGGTACTGCAGGCAGCTGTAGTGAGGCCAGCAGCAGGGGAGGAGCTTATATTGGCCTGAGCATGAGTCCCTGAGCTTACATGGAGCTTGGAAGCCATTTCCATGGGGATTGCTGTTTCATGCAAATAGAAGTTGATTCAGATTTAAACTGCAAGCGGGGATGCTTAATGATTAGCCAATTCTGAGTTACAATTAACATGTTGCAGGATATGTGATTATCATTTTATAAAAGCATTGTGCCTTAGACATAAGCAACTACACCACAAACTGTACATGTATGTATCTCACCCCAATTTTTCTAACAAGCTTCATCACACATGAAAGTAAGGCTTAGAAAAAATGTGTTTCCTGTTCCCTAGAAAAAAACACAGACCCTAGCCTTTTTGTGGACCCCTGCAAGGGACATAAATTTTTCAAGCTGATCAACCTTTTCTAGCTTCATGATCTGACACCTGAGTGATGAAACATTGTACAATCAGTTTTCCAACATTGACATGGAAAATACAAGTGTCCTTATGTAGGTTTTACTTTGTTAAACTGTACTGTATGATTATTAGAGATAGTCAAAGTCTTTAAAAAAATTGAAAAAAAAAAATAATCCCTACCTACTGACCCTGATATTTCCAGAACTGAAGTGAAACAGGAAACCAGTGTACAAAATACTTTTTTGCACCAGGCAAAAATTAGGTTGCTCATCAGAATTTTAGGTTGCCCCACCTATAAGTACTACTTTCCTCAAATTAAGTAATGTTACATACATAAGCCTTTGACAATATTTCTAACAGCCTTTAGTTAACTGATAACTAGTAATAGCCATTAATACCTAAAATTAAAAAGCATCTGCCGGATACAGTGGTGCAAGCCAAGTGGGCATAATTTTGGGGGGGGGGGCATTCTTAAAATTCAGGTAGGTTCAAAAATACGTTGCCTCAAGTCCAATTTGGGTAACCAGGTATTTTGCACGTTGGGAAACACAATTTTTTTCCCTAGGCTTAAGGACCTAGTAATGTTCCTACCTGTTGAGCTGGCTGTGACTGTTGTCACCCCGCCCGAGCTGCCCTTCCTCACGTTCACCGTCACAGTCTTGGTGCTCGCGCCTGTCGCCCTCACACTGCCAGCCTCCATCGCATGGATGTACGACTCCTTACGCACTAACGAAGTCTTCTTTCCTGAAAAATCCTCCTTCTCAGTACTGGACGCAATCTCGCCGTCTGACGTGATGCGTACTCTGGTGGCGTAGTGGATCCCTGTCATGTCCACCTTCTGTTCTGATGTCTCCGGTACAAACACCTTAGTACTGGTGGACCTTTTTGGCTCCCAGTCCGTGCTGTGCCTCTGTATGGTGGGTGTGGAAGCTTTCTTCTGAACCCTAGTTTCGAACTGTGCCGTCCTGGCGGCTACTGTAGTGGAACTGACGGGTATTCTCTTGGCAACACTCCTACTCTCCACGTCCACGGTGGTGCCTCCTCTCCTGCTAGTTTCTGGTGTGTACCCTGCTTGTACGTCCAATGACTGGGACTTGGGGATCTTGATGTGAATAGTCTTTCCCCCGGATTCTCCTCTTTCAGTGGTGACTCTGATGCCAGCGGTTGGATCTGACCTCACACTGGACACACTTTCCTTGCTGCCGTACTTTCCTTCATCTATTCTGCGCAGACCCTGTGAACTACTCCCTCTCCTGAACTCTCCCAAGTGTCTGAGATGTGGGGAATCTCTGCTGCTACTCGAGTCCGGCACTGGCTCAGAGGAGGACCGAGAATGGTCGGGTTTTAGATGCATAGAACTCCGATGTGCCCAGCGCAGCTCATTCACAAACGACTCCTCCCTGGTGGCACCTCCTTCAGCCTCCTGTTTCTTTGTATCAGTCTGTGTGCCCATACTGACCAGTTTGGAAGATGTGTTGTCCGTTGTTTCCTTAGTAGCCATCCGTCCGACTGCTGTGTCTATGACTGTGTTCCCATCCTGTATCCTAAACCGTACTTTCTGTGACATCGGTCCTCTCCTCTCCTGTGGGCTGTACCCTCCAGCTTCCCCTATTCTCTCAAACCTCTCCACCATTTTCCCCAGTGCTGACTCGGAACTTCGGCGAGAAATCTCAACTTTCGTAGTTTTCAATCTGGCATCATTACCAGCAACGTCCACCGAGTTGGAGCTCCCACTGTCCCTGCTCCTGATACTGGACAGGGAACCTGTGCTTTCTGCAGCCAGCTCAGAACTTATACTCTGTTGTCTCAGGGACGCGTAGGAAGCTGACTGCATTCTGGCCAGACTTTTGTTGGCCTGGATGTCCAGACTAGGTGGACTGGGAATCTCTGCTGCACTGCCTCGATACGGATCACGGAAGCCACTGTAGGCAGAGTTCTGGTAGGCCTGGTGCAGGGAGGGAAGATACAAACCACAGTTAAAGAATGATCTATTTCTCTTTTTATCATTTATAATGTAACATCCTATTTTGCATAACTCACATCAAACGTCAACAAGAAACACTATATATACATGTAGCTAGTAACCAGACTGTGAAATTTGCAAACTCAAACATACTCGAGATTACAGCAATTGGTCAATGGCCATTTCATTTTATTATCTTATTTAACCAGGGAGAAACACTGGCCAAAACTAAGCTGACAATTATCATGTACCACTTCTAGCATACTATATACAGGGCTCGAAATATTGGGTGTATGTGCACCCATATTTGGAGCTGTGTACCCAATTTTTTTGTGGGTGCACCAGTGCACCCGAATATTTTCGTAGGTGTACGTATTTAAAGATGTTCAATGTATAGTAGTATACAGTATATTCTTAAGTTAATAACATCCAAGTGTCAGAAAAATAATAAAATCATTATATTTCAGTCCACACCATAGGTACATGTATGGTTGTTATAGACAAATATAGTACACTTCTTTAACATATGAAATGAAACATCATTAGTTTTTGCTGACATTCTCCTTGCTTTATCTTACAAATGTACATGGTGCACCAAAAAAAATTTTGTGCACCCAATTTTTTAGATTGGGTGCACCAGTGCACCTACAAATGTATTCCCTAAAATGAATTTCGAGCCCTGATATACCAGTCTCACACTTCCGAAACAAAAGTCACCCAATCATAGATAAAGGTGCCCCAGCAGTGAACTCTAGTCTAAAGCTCTTTCCCTGCGTTGATGCAGTAAGAAGTTGCAAGTGAGAAATGTTAAGACTCACCAGCTGTAAGACATCTTCATCTTTTGGCACCACCAGCAGCTGTAGGTTCTCTTTACTGTAAGACAAACATACATCAGCATATTGGTCAGCTCAACACAACACATCAACTACACAAACATACATCAGCATATTGGTCGGCTCATTCTGACAGAACAGATACAATCTTTATTGACACAAAAAAGTATGGCGACTTACATTTTGTACATCAAGTCTAGACTACTACAACTGAACATAAAAACAAGGGATCGAATGAATTAAAATTATGTATCAGTATTAGAATATGAATTTGACATCTTTTGATATATTTACCACTGTACTTGCACACAGTAAGACATACGGTCTGTACTGTTATCTCCTTCTAGAATGTAACAATTTATTTGTAGCATGGAATGTATCAAATTCTGTTGCGCAAACGGAAAGAAAGTTGAACTTCTTTTGTGTGTTTATCGTAATGTTGTGAACAATCTATGATAAAGTGGTGTTCAACAATTTCATTTTGCCATGGGACTTTATAATATCTACCAATTTCTATATCAAATCTATGACTGCAGGTTCTTATCTTTGTGATTACTCTACGAAATTCAGAATTATATCAGAAAAAAGCATATAAATGCTACCAAAATTTTGTTCAATATGTTAGCAGGGGAGTCTAGTAAAAGACTAACTTAAGCAGTGGTCGAAATACTTTTTTTCAGTGCTCTGCAATATTGCAGAAGAGTCAAAATTTTGTTATGCAATTTGGAAATACTTTCTGCAAATACACAAGCCTCCATACTACAATCTTGCAAGTTTATAAGCATGAACTATTGATTGATATGCAAATTAGTGAAGACAAATTTTTTGAAGTCCAAAAGGAAACAAAAGATAAACAAGTCAAGACAAGGTTGATGTAAATTAGTGAAGAAGCTCCTGTTGTTTCAGAACAGGAGCTTAAGTGTTGTCTGTCCTTGGGGCCAAAAGCACCAAATCCCAAGTGCCAATTTTTCCTGCTGCAAAATTGCAGATTGTATAAATTTTTCTTCTGCAATCTTGAAAATCTATCTGCAGATTGCAGACTGCAGACAGGTATTTCGAACACTGTTAAGTGTACAAATTCATTCCCATTGATGGTCATCATACACACAAGTCTACATGACAGTCCTACCTTTGTTGTATCAGTGCTATGACCTGTGAGTATGTTTTCCCTGTCACACTCTCTCCATTTACAGACACAATTCTGTCTCCTGGGGAGTAAAACAAAGTTAGATATCATTAGCATTAAATTTCAAGTTTAAAAGGAAAAACTCAGGGATGCCAATAATTCAAACGAATTTCACGGAATTCATACGAATTTTACGGAATACACACGATCTATTACTAGGAAACATACACATTTTATGGAATACATACGATCCATTTAATTTACTAGAAACATACGGATTTTACGGAATACATACGATCCATTACGCAGAAATATACGATCCTTACTAATTTGGTGACTTGCACCATTATGTACAGGGCTCGAAATACTTTTTTCAGCCAGGTGGCGCATGTTGCCACCTGAGTCAAAAGCCAGGTGGCGCCATCAGTATTCAAGTGGCAACACTTCCAAGTTATCATTTTCTTCAAATCTGCTACTTATATCTATTACGTTTTCTTCTAGTTAACTACTTAAGTTTTATGTTATAAAATAAAGTAATGTAAAGAACACAAAAGCTCTCAAACAACAATGTTTTAATAAAGAATGCCACCTTTACATCACTTCATCACAGGGCTGCCGCCGTGGGAATGCCACGCTTCTACATGGCGGCACACTTATGCGGGTGGTGTTACGTGCGCCATGTTCTTCGTTTGCGCAAGGATAATGTTACTCTCATCTGCCAAATAAACATACCCCCCGGAATAAACATACCCCCCGGACAAATCTTCAAAATCTAATAAAAAATGGTATTAGCTCCCTTGATTTAAAAAAAAATTAGGCATAGGTTCCCCGGATGACCCCTAACCGGGGGCCAACGGTGCTTCCACAAGTTCAACAAGAAGCCATAGGTGACAATCCTCCGTGAAGTTTTATATATTTCAACAAAAACAATCCCAAGCGTCAACGCCAGACCTACTGTGCAGACATTATAATCAGGCAACGGTTAATACAATGAGGGCGCGTCACAAGCATAAAACATACAAAGAGCTAAATCCATTACTGCTCCCAGGGCGTGTAAAGATACTGTGCTTCAAGTTCGAAGTTCATTTTAATTACACACACACAATCATTGCATTCACATAAAGATCGGACTATCATGGTCGTGTCTAGTAACAAAGACAGCCCCACGTCTTAGGGACTGTACGATATTTAGCGGGGGGGGGAGGTCTGGTGCGTAGGGGGGGGAGGGCCATGGAAAAAATATTTGGCATATGGGGGAGGGCCATGGAAAAAAATCGGGGCTGGGGGAGGGCCATGGAAAATTTGTTTTACGTATCCGTCGTACGATCCTACGTTCCTAGCTCTGAAAATGTGCAATGCTTCTCGGAAAAAGTGTCCCTCAAAATGCAGGAAATAATGTTCAGAGGGTCAACTTTTACACATTTTTCCCGAACTCTCGCGCCTTCGGCGCTCGACAGAATCTTACGGCTAACAAAATTGAGATGACGGACGGGAAAAATCAGGCTGGCTAGAACACTGATTATTGAAAAATAACAAAAAATGAATACTAAAGCATGTAGGTCTAAGACTAGCACATTAACCAAGAAACACCGGTTCTTTTACAGCAGGCGAGCGCGACGCCCTGACGCTCAAATCTGGCCTGCTTTGTGCTGTTGTACTAAAACGTGATTTGTTTTAAGTTTTT
>NW_017803680.1:165229-171892 GCF_001625305.1 Branchiostoma belcheri | reverse complement strand
CATGGAAAAAATCGGGGCTGGGGGAGGGCCATGGAAAATTTGTTTTACGTATCCGTCGTACGATCCTACGTTCCTAGCTCTGAAAATGTGCAATGCTTCTCGGAAAAGTGTCCCTCAAAATGCAGGAAATAATGTTCAGAGGGTCAACTTTTACACATTTTTCCCGAACTCTCGCGCCTTCGGCGCTCGACAGAATCTTACGGCTTACAAAATTGAGATGACGGACGGGAAAAATCAGGCTGGCTAGAACACTGATTATTGAAAAATATCAACAAAAAAATGAATACTAAAGCATGTAGGTCTAAGACTAGCACATTAACCAAGAAACACCGGTTCTTTTACAGCAGGCGACGCCCTGACGCTCAAATCTGGCCTGCTTTGTGCTGTTGTACTAAAACGTGATTTGTTTTAAGTTTTTTTTACCATTTTTACTTACCGTAAATTCCCGACTAATGTACGTACTTCTTAAACTTTTCAAAATCCCCAAAGTGCCTCGGGCCGTCGCCAAAGTCGGGGTGCGTACTTTATTTGAGATTTTCCCCCGACAAATCCGTGGACGACCCAGGAATATAGCGGAACACCGGCACGGGGAGCTTGGAACGAATTCGTCCCTAGCATGTTTAGATAACAATATGGACGAGTGGAAATAAAGTTAACCTTCAATAAATGAACATATTTCCTCTGACTATCGTCGATATTTACACCAAAGTTCCGGTAAAAGAAGTCAAGTCAAGCAGTGCACGGTAAGAAAATGTAGGTCACTGAATGGCGTTTGGCGCTTTGTCATGCCGACCGGATCGTTCGTCAGCCTGTCGGTGCCAATCTCAGTGGACCCCCGCCGAAAATTAAAAAAACAAAAAACGTAAGTACATATACAATATTGCAAGATGGTTTATGAGTAGTAATATTTGAAATGATCCGCAAGCCATGAACGTTCTTGATCGTCGTAACGTAACATATGATAGCGTAATAGTTGTACCTGATGGTCACTTCTAATGCACTTCCGGCTTGAGTTGAACTCAGAAATATTCAACAAAGATTATGCCCATGCCGTTTCAAAGGTTTAGCTAACTAACAGAAATTGTTAGCCATGTTTCATTTCGTATCACAAAATCTTTTTGAATCTTGATAAATGCCACTTTGTAGCGGGCTATAGCTGCCATGCACGACGTGAAAATGCCAGCTAGATGTACTTCTACCCGGCTGTTGCAAACTACAATGATAGGGGCGAGTTATAAATGTAGTCTTTAATAATAAATAATGAAATCTTAACCGCCGGCCGGTGGGCGGGTCCAGTCTGTACGCGCCGACAGGCGTGGCGCCAGTGTTCGTGCCGTTGCCTTGGCATTGCATGGAGTACCCCAACTAGACCGGGAAGCCACGTGCACGTACTTAAGCGTGATCGGCGTGAATAAGGGCGTAAATAAACTTTGAATCATGCAACGTCCGTTCTCTTGTTCACGCCGAACTCTAATTCCCCAAAGTACACCTACAACTGAAAAACGAAGAGAGGGTCGTGGCAGCGCTGAGGACAGCGAACCTGGGCCCCGAAAAGGAAGTATTTCTTTCCTCTGAACAGACTGTAACGTTACATTATAAGTTTTACGAAGTGCAAACGTATACATATTTGAAGTGTACATTCTCTTTTGATTTTTGTGACAAAAACATATCTCACATTACGAGAGATTATTTCAAACGCAGTCAGACATTTCACTCTCTCCTGTTCGGAATCGCAAGTCCCAGTAGCCTTTTGTTGTTGCTTTATTTTCGGTGTCAAATTTTTAATTTAGTAGCACTTCTACGTCCACAGTAGCATCACTACTCCGCCCAGATCTCCGCCTCGACGATTGTTTGCTCCCCTTGGGTCGATGGGCGGGCGCTATTAAAGAAGTGTTCGGTGCATTTCGTACAGTAAAGAACAACAAAGCTACGTACTTCTGCATCAACATTCAGCTACCCCCGGTTACGGATAAAACAAATATTGGAATATTGTTTTTTTTTTCACAAATCTTTGTTGGCCGTTGCTTGATCACCAACATTCTCCGGGATCCAAAGCTGTACGTTTCGCCGCACTCGCATAATCCTTCGATGCGGTGGTGACGTCTTGCAAATCGGCTGCGGCCAGCGGTGAATCTAGCCCCAACACCAAACGTTTCCCGCTACAATACTGTAACCAGTACCACACAACCCCGTAGTACACGGCCTAAATCTATTTTTAAACAGCTTTTTTTCTAGAACGAACTGTCTTTTATTAATAAGACATACATACAGGTCCACAGTGGCACCGGCCGTGCGTACAAGGAGTGCGTATTTCATTCGAGTTTTTCCATTTTACGTTTCAGACGGGAATATTTGTCTCCCGGCCCACCAGCCCCAAATCGGGGTGTGCGTACTTTAATCGGGATGTGTACTATATTCGGGAAATTACGGGTACCTGTGGGGGGAGGGCCAAAGAAAAAAATTTGAGATTGGGGGGGAGGGCCATGGAAAAAGTTTTGACCGGACTTCCAGCGCACCAGCCCTCCCCCCGGTAAATATCGTACAGTCCCTTACCGTGCCTGTACCTAATTAGGCGCGCCTGGAACAGGCCAAATTCCAGCAACAGTTGCGGTAAAGCACCGCGAGTGTTACTACCGCCGGCCAGATAACCAGGATATCTGCTTACAGAACCTCTGCTTCCAGACAACTGCCTAAACCTACGGCCTATTCCACAGGATTGTAAAAGTAGGGATGTTTCTAAAATATGCATTTACTTCAATATCAAAACAGCTACGGTAAAAATAAAAAGACGTGCATCATCCCGGACATAATGCCACACCACATGCGAAATTACACAGAAATGCGACGTACGGAAGAATGCGTTTTGACTGCGAACATCTTCCAAAAAACTTGGCATCTCTTAACCATGGGCAAAAACATCTGGAACCACTTATAAAAACCACCCCGTATCTGCATGAACTTTTTTATCCCCACTGCTATTCCAAACAACGCGTTTTTCTGGACCATTCCAATTCGCCTCGTAATTGTAGGGGTGCGTCTGCGATATTACATTGACCGCGAAAGCAGCAACGGCAAAAATACACATTCGTGCATCAACACGGGCATGCCCGCAGACGGCGTATAAAATTGCATGCCGATTACACAAAGAGAACCCAGTGTTTTGACTGCGAACATGAAAAATCAGCCGATTACAACACTCCGTCCGGAGGTCCTGACCTCCTTCACGGAGTAACAAGTGAAAAATACATGATACAAATTGTACATGTACTTATTACCTGGAACTTGGAGCAAGTATTCCTAAGGTGTTACGGACATAATTAATAATATATACCAAACGTTTTAACCCAATCATATTTCCCAAACAAAATCACATATTGACACAGCTGAACAAATAAAAATGTGATTATGTCTATAAACTCATACTAAAAAAAAATTTAAGAGACACTCAATAAAGAAAGTAAGAAAGAAAGAAAGCATGCTCTTAATATCTGATTCTCCCAATTGTAAAAGCCCCCACAGCATCCAACCGCACATTCATAGAAACAACATTATATTCTGACACTAGAAACCAATAAATTCGGAAAATTTCACGGTAATGTTTACAAATTAACCTTTTAAAAATACGAGTGAATTTTTATTTCTGTCGTTGCCGAAAAAAATTTTTTCATGCGTGTAATACTAGTACTAGACTATAATCTTGGACGCTTGGATGCTATCTTCACCTTTGACCACATTGTTGGAAGCAGCGTCGGCCATTTTCATTCTGTCTTTCTTCGAGCTGTTTTTTCCGACAAATTTCAACCGTTTTAACATTTTACGGCCTCAGAAACTCATATAACGACGAAAACAAGTTGTAGTTGTTATTTTCATGCGTAAAATTTCTTCTGGGGATGGATTATTTTTCCGCCGAGCCGCCGAAAACTTAGCGTCGCATGCGGTCGGTCGGGCGGCCGGCAGGATTTTGTATCGGCGCGCTTTGCATGTAAACAAGGACAGTCGGAGTTGTTTACATGAAAATTGTGTTGTGAAACGCCAGCGAGGTGTCTGATTTTCTACCAATGAGAACGTTTTCTTTGTGGCATCATGGCGAGATCGACAATTCATCGACAATTCACAAGATTGTGCCGACAATGGGGCCCGATCCATGCGATTAGCGGCTCGATCCACGCAAATTATAGGTGGCGCGCTGCGCCACCTGAGTTTAGGAATAAGTGGCGCCAAGCAAAATCAGGTGGCGCCGCGCCAGTGCGCCACCGGGTATTTCGAGCCCTGATGTATGAACCGTAAAATTTGTATGAATTCTGTCAAATTTGTATGATTTCCATAAAACTTGCATAAATTCTGTAAAATTTGTATGAATTCCCTAAAAATATGTATGAATTCTTTGGCACAGATGATCTTACAGATTCTGAAGTCTTCTTTTTGGCCAAATTATTCCTACTTTTACTCCAAACTTCTGCATACTGCATGTTGACAAACAAAATTTTTATCACGTATAAAATAAAAGAATAATAGGAAGTTTGGGTCTGATTTTTCTGGTTTGTATTGATTCCTAGCATGAATATCAACATCTGCATTAGGGCTTGTCCATGCATTTGCCCAGTTACGTTATAATGATATCAGGTTTGTTATCTGGTTCAGTTAGGCGTGTGAGCTCCCACTGAGATGTGTGCGGGTGACTGAATTTGTCCCAGATTCAAGCTATAAATTGCTCATAAAGGCCTTAGTGCCTGTAACATTCACATTGCTGTTAATAGTCCATGAGGAGGGGCAACAACACCCTTTTCAAAAGTACTACTCCTCCCTGTTTCAGTGTCGGCAGAGCTTTGGTGGCTAATGGATACTCCTCTGGCCAATGATTACAGCTTTGCCACTGTAGGATCTGCTTGGAGATTAACTAACCTAGCTACTTACAGTGAGAACAAATGAATCACTGACTACACATACATTTTTCCAAACATAAGTCCAATTACAAATTGGGTAAGGCCACACCAATTTAATTTCATGGATTTTTCTAGAAAAATAATGGAGCGGGCGGGTGAAAAAAAATAGAAATAAAAACAGGCCTAGGTATCCTATTATGCCCCAAAATGGTACGATAGGAGCCATGCAGTCAACACACCAGGCTGGTTCAAAATTTGAACAATGAATTTTGAACTTTTAATGATACCACTGCATTGAAAGATGGAATAACTGTAACAACTAGGAAGAAAAGGACTGTTTTCAATTGTTCAGGACAAAATATGAGCGTTTTGCTGTTGATTCTGAATTGGTTTTTTTGCAAATCAGAAAAAAATGAAGCGGGCGAATCTGTTAAACAAGAAATCAAATTGGTGTGGCCTAAACAACATTTTCCATCCAAAATACATGTATAAGCTTCTATGCTTTACAGAACTTTAGTTGTGCGTAACAGTTTAATACTTCCTTTATACTATAAGAGTTTAGTTGCAAAGTTTTTGTTTGTTTGTTTGTTTGTTTGTATGTGTGTTTGTTTGTTTGTTTGTGTAAACATACCTGTGTTGAGTCCTGCCTGTTGTGCTGGACCACCTTCCTTCACATGTTTGACAAAGATGGTGTCCATGGGCTCCAGACTACTGATCTTACTGCTCTTCTTCTTCCTGATGCCTCCTGTGGAAGGAACAGGGTCAACACTGTCAATAACCAGTACAACAAAGGTTCTACATTGTATGTCATATAGTGCTGTGTACCGGTTTGCTGGACAGGTTCCGGACTTGTAAAAATGTTTAGGTTCAAGTCCAAAAAAAACTACAAGTCAAGAATCGATTCAGGACTCATTACAAAAAAAACAAAACATGACACCCTTTTCTTTCCAAACCAGCCAAAACCTTCCATACTATTGAAAAACCTGTGCTGCAAAATGAAGAAAACATTGCCATCGGGCATCGTCAAGTGTCGGCTTTCATGTTATGTGGCCAAAGTTTCACCCAGACAACATTGCAAGGTTGCCAACATGCAATTTTGTATATGCCATGGGGTTACGAGTCCGGAACTGAACTTAAACCTCTGGACTTGAATCCGGACCTGAACCTAAATGTGGGTTTAGGTACACAGCACTATGTCACATTTCAACTTGTATGTCGTCCCTTAGACTTTACCAACAATTCCAACAGCAAGACAAAAAAGTGACAATCCAATTAAGGCCACACCAATTTAATTTCTTGGTTCTCAGATTTTGTCAGAAAAAATGGAGCGACAGGGTGGAAAAAAACAGGCCTAGGCATCTTATGATAGCCCAAATGCTACAATGGGAGCCAGAAAGGCAACATACTGGGCTGGGTTAAATGTAACAATGAATTCTGATTGAACTTTTAATCAAACCACCACATTGACACAATGGAAAAACTGTAACAAGTAGAAAGAAAAGGACTTTATTGCATTATTGGGGCCAGAATATGAGCATTTTGTAGATACAATTTTTTTCTTTTTTGCAAATCAGAAAAAAGGAAGAGGCGAATCTGAGAACCAACAAATTAAAATTAATTGATGTGGCCTAAAGGGAAACAAAAATTCAAATAAAATTTTATTTTGTAGTATAGCTACAATGTTGTGCCCACAAAAGAACATATGTGTACGTGTACCCAGTATTTTGAGTGCTGAATTTTCATATCATTTTCACATTTCAAACCTTCTTCCTCCCCAAAT